>NC_037689.1:45247474-45269030 GCF_003255815.1 Theropithecus gelada
GCTCACTGCAAGCTCCGCCTCCCGGGTTCACGCCATTCTCCTGCCTCAGCCTCCCGAGTAGCTGGGACTACAGGCGCCCACCGCCACGCCCGGCTAAGTTTTTGTATTTTTAGTAGAGACGGGGTTTCACCGTGTTAGCCAGGATGGTCTCGATCTCCTGACCTCGTGATCCGCCCGTCTCGGCCTCCCAAAGTGCTGGGATTACAGGCTTGAGCCACCGCGCCCGGCCCATTCTTATCTTAAAGATACTTTTTTCACTATTCCCCTGCACCCCTCGTCCCAGCCTCTCTTTGCTTTTACCTGGACTGACCCTGGCACCTATCAGTCCCAGCAGCTTACCTGGGCTGTGCTGCTACAAGGCTTCAGGGACAACCCTCATTACTTCAGCCAAGCTCTTTCCCATGATTTACCTTCTTTCCACTCCTCTGCTTCTCACCTTATTCAATATATTGATGACTTTCCACTTTGTAGCCCCTCCTTTGAATCTTCTCAACAAGACATCCTCCTGCTCCTTCAACATTTATTCTCCAAAGGATATCAGGTATCCCCTCCAAAGCTCAAATTTCTTCTCCATCCGTCACGTACCTCGGCATAATTCTTCATAAAAACACATGTGCTCTCCCTGCCGATCATGTCCGACTGATCTCTCAAACCCCAATACCTTCTACAAAACAACAACTCCTTTCCTTCTAGGCATGGTTGGATACTTCTGCCTTTGGATACCTGGTTTTGCCATCCTGACAAAACCATTATATAAACTCATAAAAGGAAACCTAGATGACCCCATAGATCCTAAATCCTTTCCCCACTCCTCTTTCCATTCCTTGAAGATAGCTCTAGAGACTGCCCCAACACTAGCTCTCCCTGACTCATCCCAACCCTTTTCATTACACACAGCCGAAGTGCAGGGCTCTGCAGTCGGAATTCTTACACAAGGACCGGGACCACGCCCTGTAGCCTTTTTGTCCTAACAACTTGACCTTACTGTTTTAGACTGGCCATCATGTCTCCGTGCAGCGGCTGCCGCCACCCTAGTCCTTTTAGAGGCCCTCAAAATCACAAACTATGCTCAACTCACTCTCTACAGCTCTCATAATTTCCAAAATCTATTTTCTTCCTCACACCTGACACATATACTTTCTGCTCCCCGGCTCCTTCAGCTATACTCACCCTTTGTTGAGTCTCCCACAGTTACCATTGTTCCTGGCCCGGATTTCAATCTGGCCTCCCACGTTATTCCTGATACCACACCTGACCCCCATGACTGTATCTCTCTGACCCACCTGACATTCACTCCATTTCCCCATATTTCCTTCTTTCCTGTTCCTCACCCTGATCACACTTGGTTTATTGATGGCAGTTCCACCAGGCCTAATCACCACACACCAGCAAAGGCAGGGTATGCTATAGTATCTTCCACATCTATCACTGAGGCTACTGCTATACTGCTCTATCCCCCTCCACTACCTCTCAGCAAGCCGAACTCATTGCCTTAATTCGGGCCCCCACACTTGTAAAAGGACTAAGCGTCAATATTTATACTGACCCTATATCCTGCACCACCTTGCTGTTTTATGGGCTGAAAGGTTTCCTTACTACGCAAGGAGGATGTAATGCCTCTTTAATAAAAACTCTTCTCCAGGCCACTTTACTTCCAAAGGAAGCTGGAGTCATTCACTCCAAGGGCCATCAAAAGGCATTAGATCCCATTGCTCAGGACAATTCTTATGCTGATAAGGTAGCTAAAAAAGCAGCCAGTGTTCCAACTTCTATCCCTCAGGGCAGTTTTTCTCCTTCTCATCTGGCCACTCCCACCTACTCCCTCACTGAAACTTCCACCTATCTCTTCCCACACAAGGAAAACGGTTCTTGGACCAAAGAAAATAATCTCCTTCCAGTCTCACAGGCCCATTCTATTCTGTCATCATTTCATAACCTCTTCCATGTAGGTTAAAAGCCGCTAGCCCACCTCTTAGAATCTCTCATTTCCTTTCCATCATGGAAATCTTTCCTCAAGGAAATCACTTCCCAGTTGTTCCATCTGCTATTCTACTACTCCTCAGGGATTGTTCAGGCCCCCTCCCTTCCCTACACATCAAGCTCAGGGATTTGCCCCTGCCCAGGACTGGCAAATTGACTTTACTCACAGGCCTTAAGTCAGGAAACTAAAATACCTCTTGGTGTAGGTAGACACTTTCACTGGATGGGTAAAGGCCTTTCCCACAGGGTCTGAGAAGGCCACTGTGGTCATTTCTTCCCTTCTGTCAGACATAATTCCTCAGTTTGGCATTCCCACCTCTATACAGTCTGATAACAGACCAGCCTTTTCTAGTCAAATCACCCAAGCAGTTTCTCAGGCTCTTGGTATTTAGTGGCTCCTGGTTTTACCTCAAACTGCTACCCTTAAGTCTCTCTTTAAGTGGATAGATCTTCAGTGGCAAAGTACACTCCAATACTTTCACCCTGATGAAGTCCTATTCTTTACTTTTATACTCACTCTTATTCTCGTTCCCATTCTTATGCCACCCTCTACCTCTCCCCAGCTATCTCCACCACACTATGAATCTCAGTCACTGTCTCCTAGTCGTTTCTAATCCTTCTTTAACAAACAGTTGCTGGCTTTGCATTTCTCTTTCCTCCAAAACTGGGGAGGCCTCGATTTACTCACTACAAGAAAAAAAACGGGGGTGAAGTCTTTATCACCCCTTGGTCTGAAGGGGCAAGCAAGGGAACAATTATAGGAGTCTAACAAGATCTAGTGCTAAAGGAGAGGGGCTGTAGCCTTACATAGAGGAATGCAGCCATCGCAGAAAGGAAGAAGTAGGGAAATAGATACCTCAACCTCATTCTCCTTTGGCCCTCTGATCTCCTGCCAGTGTTTCTCACTGGCCAAATCCAATGAGAAAGCAGCTGGCAAAGGAGTTCCAGGGGATGTGGTGTCTGAAAGTTAGTTTTCTGGGCACAGAGCAGGGTGGAAAAGGCTGGAAAGTGGATACAGAAGGGAAAATGGGAATATTCAGCACAGTTTCCAATTCACACCATGATTAGCAGAGCCTAGATTACGTGATCATGACTTGACTTCCAGGGACCTTAGGGAAGCAAGCGTCTGGCATTTTCAGAATATATACTAGGAACCAGGCTAGGTTCAAATGATAGGGGAGAAAGATTAGCTATACAAACGCCGAGTGTCTTCTCAATGGTCAAGAACAGGACCCTGGGAAACACCAACATTCAAGGTGAAGGTGTTTAAAAAGTACACTTTGAAAGGCAACTGAAATGGTGTGACTTAAAGAGGAATGAAGGAAAACTAGGGGAGACAAGAGTAACACAAGCAGAATAAGCAGAATTATCAGTGTCAGGGGTTTAGAAAAGTTGCCTGAGAAAAGAATTGTTTCTGTGGGGTGGAAGACATGGAAACTGTATAACCAAAAAGTGAATGAGAGAGGATTGGGTGCTGAAAGTGAATGTATATTACTTTTTCTAGAAGCTTGGCTTTTTTTGAGGAAAAGGAGAGAGACAGAATGACTCGTTGGGGGTCATGAATTTGAATGAGAATTTAAAAAAATGAAAAGGATACTTGAGTGTTGTTTATATGTGTGGAAAGAGCGTGTGAATAAAGGGATAGTGGAGGTACATTAACCACTACAAAGAGAAAGGACCCCTCTCTGTCTCTCCCTCTTATGTCTATGCTGTATTTTTATACCTACCTACCTACCTGCTTTGTTAAAAAGTGAGATTATTCCACTTATGTGATTTATGGTTTGTACTTTTAACTTATTTTCATATCAGGAATCATATCAGTGCCATAATTTTTAACTGTGGTAAAAAATTGACATAAAATGTACCATTTTAACTCTTTTTAACTGTAAAGTACATTAGGGTTAACTATATGCACATTGTTTTGTGACAGATTTCTGAAATTTCTTCATCTTGAAAACCTGAAACTCTATACTGTTTGAACAATTCCCTTCGCCCCCTCCCCACCCAACCCCTGGCAACCACCATTCTACTTTCTGTTTCTAAGAGTTTGACGACCTTAGATTCCTTTTATAAATGAAATCATGCAGCATTTATCTTCATGTGAATGGTTCATTTCACTCATCATAATGTTCTCAAGGTTCATCCATGTTGTATATTGCAGGATTTCCTTCTCTTTTAAAGATGAATAATATTTCATTTTATGCATATAACACATTTTCTTTATTCAGTCATTTTTTAATGGGCATTGACTCTTTGGCTATTATAAATAATGCTACATTAAACAATGATGTGCAAATATCTCCTTGAGATCCAGTTTCCAATTCTGTTACGTATATACTCAGAAATGGGATTGCTGGATTATATGGTAATTCTACTTTAATTTCTAAAGGAAACTCTATACTGTATTCCATAGAGCTACACCATTTTACATTCCCACCAAACACCACACAGGGTTCTAATTTATCTACAACCTTGCCAATACCTGTTTTCTATTTTTTAAATAGCCATCCTAATAATGAGTATAAAATGGTATCTCATTGTGGTCTTGATTTGCTTTTACTTAAAGATTAGTGATGTTGAAAATATTTTCACGTGTTTATTGGCCATTTCTTCTTTGGAGAAATGTCTACACAAGTCCTTTGCCCATTTCTGAATCGAGATACTTATTTTGTTTCATTTTGAGTTGTAGAATTTTTTAGATTGTTGTTAGTGTATAGAAACACAAGTGACTTCTGCATGTTGATTTTATATCCTGCAACTTTGCTGAATTTGTTTATTCTAACAGGTTTTTTTTTTTCTTTTTTTAGACAGAGTCCCACTCTGTTGCCCAGGCTGGAGTGCAGTGGCATGATCACAGCTCACTGCAGTCTCAACTGTCCAGGTGCAAGCAATCCTCCCACCTCAGCCCCCTGAGTAGCTGGGGCCACAGGTGTGTGTCACCATGCCTGGCTAATTTTTCAGTTATTTGTATAGATGAGGCTGTCTATGTTGCCTAGGCTGGTCTTGAACTCCTGGGCTCAAGCAATCCTCCTGCCTCAGCCTCCCAAACTGCTGGGATTACAGGCATAAGCCACTGTGTCCAGCCTTATTCTAACAGTTTTTTATGTGTGGAATCTTTAGGGTTTTGTACATACAAGATCATGTCATCTGCAAACAGGTATAATTTTGCTTCTTCATTTCCAATTTGAACGCCTTTTATTTATTTTTCTTGCATAATAGCTCTGGCTAGTACATTCAGTACTATGTTGAATAGATGTGGCCAGAGTAGGCATTCTTGTCTGGTTCCTGATCTTACAGTAATTTTTTTTTAATGTTGAGTATGATGTTAGCTGTTGTTGATTTTTTTTTATATGTGACCTTTATTATGTTGAGGTAATTTCCTTTTATTACTAGTTTATTGAGTGTTTTTTTTATGAAAATGTGTCAACTTTTGTCAAATGCTTTTCTACATCAATGGAGATGATCATGTGCTTTCTGTCCTTCATTCTGTTAATGTGGTGTATCCCACTTATTGATTTTTATATATAGAATCTTCCTCACATTTCAGGAATAAATCCCACTTGGTCATGGAATGTAATCCTTTTAATATGCTGCTGAATTAGAATCGGTAGTATTTTGTTGAGGATTATTGAATCAATATTTATCAGCAGTATTACTCTGTTGTTTTCTTTTAGTATCTTTGTCTGGTTTTGGTATAAGGTTAATTCTGGCCTTATAAAAATAAGTTTGGAAATATTCCCTTCAATTTTTGGAGTAGTGTGAGAAGGATTGGTGTTAATTCTTTTTTAAATGTTTGGCAGAATTCTTCAGTGAAGCCATCTGGTCATGGGTTTCTCTTTGTTGGGAGGTTTTTGATTATGGATTCAATCTGGTTACCAATTATAGATCTGTACAGATTTTTAATTTCTTCATATTTAATCTTGGTAGGTATATGTTATTAGGAATCTATGCATTTCTTCTAGGCTATCTAATTTGTTGGCCTATAATCATTCAATTGTTTCATAGCAGTCTCTTTTGATGCTTTTTATTTCTGCAGTATCACTTGCAATGTCTCATCTTTCATTTCTGATTTTTATTGAGTGTTTTTCTTTTGGTCATTAGTCTAGCTCAAAAGTATTTGTCAATTTGTCGATCTTTTCAAAAAGCCAACCCTCAGTTTTATTGATTTGTTCATTGTTTTCTACTTTCTTTTTCATTTATTTCTTCTCCAGTCTGTCTTATTTCCTTCTTTTAACTTTGATTTTATTTACTTCTTTATTTTTTCATTCCTTGAGGTGTAAAGTCAGGTTGTTAATTTGAGGTTTTTCTTCTTTTTGTATATAAGCATTTACTATTATAAATTTCCTTCTTAGGACTTCCTTTGCTGCATCCTATAGGTTTCAATATGCATTTTTGTTTTCATTTGTCATGAGATATTTTCTAACTTCCCTTATATATTTCTCTCTGACTTATTGTTTGTTCAGTAGTCTGTTTATAAATTTTCACGTATTTATGATTTTCCAGTGTTTCTGCTATTGATTTCTAGTTTTATTTCACTGTAGTTGGAAAAGATACCTGATATGATTTCAATTTTCTTACATTTGTTAAGACTTGTTTTGTGGCCTAATATGTGATTTACCCTAGAGAATGTTCTGTATGCACTTAAGAAGGATGTGTATTCTGGTGTTGTTGCATGGAGTGTTCTGTACAAGTCTGCTATGTCCAGTTGTTCTGCAGTGTTCAAGTACTCTGTTTCCTTATTAATCACATTCTTCTCAAGTGCATACACAACATTCTCCAGGTTCTCAATTTGTTGCCTAGGCTGGCCTTGAACTCCTGGGCTCAAGCAATCCTCCTGCCTCAGTCTTCCAACATGCTGAGATTATAGGCGTGAGCCACTGTGTCTGACCTGGGATTTTTTTCTGAATTTTCCTTTTTTTTTTTTTTTTTTTTTTTTTTGAGGTAGAGTCTCACTGTCACCCAGGCTGGAGTGCAGTGGCACGATCTCAGCTCACTGCAACCTCTGCCTCCCAGGTTCAAGTGATTCTCCTGTCTCAGCCTCCTGAGTAGCTGGGACTATAGGCACGCGCCACCATGCCTGACTAATTTTTGTATTTTTAGTAGAGACAGGGTTTCACCATATTGGCCAGGCTAGTCTGGAACTCCTGACCTCAAGTGATCCTCCCGCCTCGGCCTCCCAAAGTGCTGAGATTACAGGCATGAGCCACTGCACCTGGCCATTTTTCTGAATATTTTTGATCCACAATTGTTTGAATCCATGGATGCAGAACCTATGGATATGGAGGGTTGGCTGTATTTACTTTTACCAGAGAGCTTTATATTTCTGTATAGTTTTGTGTTGGTACTTAGCTTCCTTTTGTTTCAACGTGAAAGACTTGCTTTAGCATTTCTTGTAAGGCAGGTATAGTGATGATGAAGTCCATCAGATTTTGTTTATATGTAAAGGTCTTTATTTCTCTGTCATTTTCCAAGGACATTTGTGGGATGTAATATTCCTGGTTGGCAGAGTTTTCTTCACTTTGAATATGTAATCTCACTCCTTTCTGGCCTAGGTTTCTCCTGAGAAACCTGCTGACAATCTTATGGGAGCTCTCTTGTACTTGATGAGTTGTTTCTCTTGCTGCTTTCAAGATTCTCTCTGACTTTTGACAGTGATTATAATGTCTCTCACTGTGGATCTCTTTAGTTTCATCCTAGGTGGACCTCTTTGAGCTTTTAGAATTTTCTATCTTAGATTTGGGAAGTTTTCAGCCATTTTCTTTCTTAGATTTGGAAGTTTTCAGGCATTATGTCTCCAAATAATCTTACTGCTCCTTTTTCTCTTTATCTTTTCCTTCTGAGACTCCCATATCATGTAAATTGATCCTTTGTATGGTGTCCCATAAATCCCTTAGAGCTTCTTCCCTTTTCTTCAAGTTTTTTGGTCCTTTGATGCAATAATTTCAAATGTCTGTCTTCAAGTTTTCTGATTTCTTTTTTCTGCTTGATCTAGTCTGCTGAAGTCCTCTAGCAAATTTTTCAATTCAGCTATTGGATTTTTTAGAGCTAGAATTTCTGCTTGATTCTTTTAAATAATTTCTATCTCTATTGATATTCTCATTTTGCTCATGCATCATTTTTCTAATTTTGCTTAGTTTTATGTGTTGTCTTGGATTTCATTGAGCTTTTAAAGACAATTATTTTGAATTTTTAGTCTAGAAATTCATAGATCTCTATTTCTTTAGGGTCAGTTTCTGGAGATTTACTTTGGTTCTTTAATTGGGCAATGTTTTCCTCTTTCTTCCTACGCCTTGTATTTTTTTTTTTTCTGTAATTTTGGTATTTGAAAAAATAGCCACCTCTCCTAGTCTTTATGAACTGGCTTTGTACTGGGAAATACCCTCACCAATAAATTAGGCTAGAGATTCTGGGGCCCTTTCAACTCTCTTCTAGCTATACATTTTCTCTGGGCTTGTGCATATAATTTCATAATTAGAGAGGTTTGCTTATTTCTTTTTCAGGAGCTTGTTTTCTCTTGCTTTCTCTGGTATCTGTCTGAAGTGCTGCAGGTTCTTTGGCACTGCAACAAGCTGCCAAGGTCACCTTTGTTGTCAGCAACCCCAAGGAAATTTGCCATTAACCCATCAATGATTCAATTCAGGTGCGGCAAACCAATCCTTTCCTGGAAGCCCCCTGAAAAGCTAGAATGGTAGACATATTAGGTGGTATAAAAGTAATAGTGGTTTTTGTCATTGAAAGTAATGGCACCAACCTAATATATTCCATTCTTTTTCCCTTTCGAGAGAGAAGCTGTGAGTTGATCATTTTCTCCTAATCATGCCAAGCTGTGCTGACTTGGGGGCGGGGCTATGGGGGAGGGACTATCACAGGTAAATGCAATGGCTTTTCTGACCTGTTTCAATGTGACTTTTCTTAGCTTTGTGCTTTCCTGGGGTACTGTCACTTCTTAACTTGTTCCTGGAGTTCTCATAAGGCTTTTTGGACCATATACTGTTAAGTGAGTGTCTCCTTTTAGGAATAAAGCCTGGGGCTTCCTATTCTGCCATGTTACTAAGGTCATTCCAGATAACATAATGTTTAAACCGGAATTCCACTCTAGTGAATACACCATAATTTGCTTAACCAAACCCCTATCGTTGGACATTTAGGTTGTTTTTAGTTACTCCTTATTTTAATCAATAGTGTGGTAAGTAATCTTTCAAAATTTCTTGATGTTTATAAATTTATAAATTATATGAGACAACTGGAGATATTAAAATACAAAATATTTTTGTGCTTTTGAAAAGGGAAATATAATCAATTCTGATAATTACTGAAAAAGTTTCATGGTAGAATATTGATCAATTAGGTGGTTTTTATTAGAATGCTTTTAAAAGGAAGGATTTAGCATTTATTTAAAAAGAAGAATGCCCTAGTTTTATTCCTTTACAGAGAAGATTGCTAGATTAGAAGAATAGAAAAACACTATAAATATAATATATCTTGATATTAGTAGAGCATCTGAAAATCGCTATCATGACACTCCTATAGGCATGTGAGACATAGGAGTGGTCATTGTACCATTAAGTACAATTCACAGCTCGTTGATCAAAGAGCCTCGGTTACTGTATTGATGTTGATCTGGAGAATAGTGTGGTACTTGACAAAATACCAGCATATTTATTAGCTTTTTAGATGATACATAACTGATAGAGACCAGAGATAATGAAATCAAGATTTAAAATGTCCTTGATGAACATAAATATTAGTTTAAAACTAAAAAGATCAAATTAATCATGGATAAATGTATATGCCTATATTTTAGCTTATGCAAAATCAAGTGCAGAACTATAGAAGGCAAGTGAGCTGGCTTGGAGGTAGCTTTTTTCAAGAATGTGGGTTGACTGCAAGCTCAATATGAGCCATCAGTATGCTATACTTTCTTAAAAAGGTAACAAAATCATGATCAACATAAACAGAAGAGCAACCCAGTCTCCCTGCTTGCCATCAAGTCTCCTCTGGAGTGGTGCATGCTATTCTTGGTCTCATTCTTGTTTAGGTAGACTGTGACAAAACAGAATAATCTGACAGATTACTTAAAAATGGTTTGTTGAGTTATATTAATACTATATAAGGAGGGGTTGAAATAACTGAGGGTGTCCATTCTGGGGGAAAGAAGACTAAAGAGAGTTAAGATAATTCTCTCCAGATAGTTGTTGAAGTGGGTGTGATTTGTTTTGCATTCCTCTAGATGATAGGCCTAGAGGTTCACTAAGTAGAATTTATGAGGAAAAGGATTTTAGAAATAGTTTGTGCTAATCATTACACTTCTGACTACTGGGAGGTCATCTTTATACCAAACTATCTCTTGCTTAAGTGAGCTCACTGGCACATGAAGTAGGGAGAGGTAGTGTGGCAGAATGGAAAGACTGGTCTTTGAAGTCAGTTAAACCTGGGTTCAAATCCTTGAAGATCTTGTAAAATTTTCTGAACCTTTATGGACTTTGGTTTTCTTAGCTAAAAAAAAGGGATAACAATGTTTACCTTAACATGTTATTATCAAAATGACAAATGTTAAGTTTCTGGCACACAGAAGTTCCTTCAATAATTATAGGCATTATTAGCTAGGATGTTGTAAAGAACATTCTTACATCATCTGAATGTAGGATGGTCAGGTTGGTTAACTTCTAAACTTCTTCAAACACTAAAATTTGGTTCTGAAATTGTAACCACTACTCAAAAAATAACTCATAGACGTCACCTAAATTGACAGAGTAGTGAATTCCAGGGCTTTGTCCCTCCATAAAAAATATTAGCTGCAAAAAATGGAGAGTATTAACTTTCACAGAACTTACAAATAAAAAGTTAAAGCAACCAGGGGAAATCCTTAGGAAGAAAGAAACTGCCAAACTGTGTTAAGATAGCACTGTGGCATTTTGTTTCCCACTTGCCATTCCTTACTTCCAGATAGCCGGTGTCTATGAAAATGGCAGCCTGTACTCCTGGTGCAGGTTGCTAGTGCCAGAGGGGGAGATACAGACTTATTTCAAAGAATGATTGGTTGTGGATTTTTAGCTATCTGGTGGAAACCTGAAAGACTGGTGCAAGGGCTTGTCTTTGTTTCACCAGAGTCAGATAATCCCCAAGACTGTGGTGGCTTAACATTAACCATTTCTCAATAAAAGAAGTGCCATATTTGGCCACATAGGTCAAGTGATAATTGTTGACACAAAAGATAGACAAACAAACAAACAAAAGCCTAGGAAGAAAAAGGTTGAAAGGAAATACAAAGAGGAATAAAAACATTTAAATGCATTCACATGTACTGAGGAATAGAGAAGGGCATGTACATGCTCACAACTGGATGTGTGCTCAGAGAAGGCCTAGAACTACCCTAAGGTTTTATCTGTGACTGACTTTAAGGCTCTTTACAAAAAGGGAGTGAAGACTAAAGCAGAAGTGAAAGTGGCCTGGTTAAGCATTAAAGTGATATGCCAACCCTGAACCAATCCAGTGTCTTGGAGAGTCTCTTTCTTTTTCTTTTCTTTCCTTCCTTTTTGTTTTAGTTCCAGTCATTTAAGGCATTCTCCTTAAAAACACAGTCTGAACTCTAAGTTACAAAACACATACTTCAGTGGCTGCATATGGCAAATAATATAAAATTTACTTTTAAAAGTTTGGAAAAGTCACTAACCAAACAACAATAAGTCACAACAAGAGAAACAATGAATAGCATGGAGGGAGGAGAATCTGATGTACAAGTTGAGATGTTACAATATTCAAAATGTTCTATTTTCAACAAAAATACATGATGCCTTCAAGAAACAAGAAAATCGGGTTCATTCCCAAGAAAAGAGAAATTAATACAAATTGTCCTTGAGGAAGCCCATGCATTGGCCTCACTAGATAAAAACTTTAAATCAACTGCATAAAACATGCTCAGAGAGCCAAAGGAAACCATGGACAAAGAACTAAAGAAAATCAGAAGAATAATATCTCACCAAGTGGAATATTTCAATAAAGAGAAATTATAAAAAGGAGCCAAACAGAAATAATGAAGATGAAAAGTATAATAACTGAAATGAAGATTCATTAGGGGGATTCAACAGCAGATTTGATCAGGCAAAAGAAAGATCCAGTGGACTTGAAGATGGGTCAATTGACATAATCCAGTTTGAGAAGCAGAAATAGAAAATAATGAAAAAAATGAACACAGTCTAAGAGACCTGTGAGGAACAAAACAAACAAATAAAACTTCATGGGAGTCACAGAGAAAGAGGAAGAGTAGAGAATAAAAAGATTTTTTTAAAAAAATAATATTTAAAAAAATAAAGGACAGAAACTCAACAAATTTGATGAAGCACATGAATCTATACATCCAAGAAGCATAATGACCTTGAAACAGGATAACTCAAAAAGGCCTACAAATAAGTGTTAAGTTGTCATCAGTTTAAAATAATGGGTTATAATACATTATTGGCAAGCCTCATACTAACCTCAAATCAAAAAAACATACCACAGATACACAAAAAATAAAAATCAAGAAATTAAAACATACCACCTGAGAAAATTATCTTCATTAAAGAGGAGGCAGAAAGGAAAGAAAGAAGAAAGAGAAAATGGCAAAACAACCAGAAAACAAATAACAAAATGGCAAGAGTAAGTCCTCACTTATCAATAATAACATCAAATGTTAACGGACTAAACCCTCCAATCAAAAGACACAGAGTAGCTGAATGTATGAAAAAACAAGACCCAATGACCTGCTGCCTACAAGAAACTCACTTCACTTATAAAGATATACATAGACTGAAAATAAAGGGATGGAAAAAGGAACTCCATGCCAATGGAAACCAAAAAGGAGCAGGAGTCACCATACTTACATCACACAAATAGATTTTAAGACAAAAACTGTAAGTTGAGACAAAGAAGGTCATTGTATAATGATAAAGGGGTTAATTCAGCAAGAGGATATAACGATTGTAAAGATACATGCACACAACACTGCAGCACCCAGATATATACAGCA
The DNA here is from genome assembly GCF_003255815.1 of Theropithecus gelada. Lineage (NCBI taxonomy): Eukaryota > Metazoa > Chordata > Mammalia > Primates > Cercopithecidae > Theropithecus > Theropithecus gelada. The sequence goes on from NC_037689.1 coordinate 45,260,463, forward strand.
AATATTATTACAGCTTAAGCGAGAAGTAGACCCCAATACAATAATAGCTGGAGACTTCAACACCCCACTTTCAGCATTGGAGAGATGTCCCAGACATAAATTCAACAAAGAAACTTCAGACTTAATCTGCACTATAGAACAAATGGACCTAATAGATATTTACAGAACATTTCATTTAATGGCTGTAGAATACACCTTCTTCCCTGTACCACATGGATCATTCTTAAGAACAGACCATATGCTATATCACAAAACAAGTCTTAAAACATTAAAAAATTGAAATAACATCAAGCATCTTCTCTGACCACAATGGAATAAAATTAGGAATATAACGAGGAATTTTGGAAACTATACAAACACATAGAAATTAAACAATACGCTCCTGAATGACCAGTCAATGAAGAAATTAAGAAAGAAATTGAAAAATGTTTTGAAACAAATGATAATGGAAACACAGCATACCAAAACCTATGGGATATAGTGAAACCAGTACTAAGAGACTAAGGGAATTTTATAGCTATAAATGCCTACCTCAAAAAAGAGAAAAAACTTCAAACAGACACTCTAAGGATGCATTTTGAACTAGAAAAGCAAGAGCAAACCAAACTCAAAATTAATAGCAGAAAAGAAATAATAAAGATCAGAGCAGAAATAAATAAAATTGAAATATAAAATACAAAAGAGCAACAAAACAAAAGGTGGTTTTTCAAAAGATAAACAAAATTGACAAACCTCTAGACAAACTAAAAAAAGAAGACCCCACTGAATAAAATCAGATATGAAAAAACAGACATTAAGACTGATATCACAGAAATTCCAAGGATGATTAGTGGCCACTATGAACCATTTTATGCTAATAAATTGGAAAATCTAGAAGAAATGGACAAATTTGTAGTTACATACAACCTACCAAGATTGAACCATGAAGAAATCAGAGATATGAACAGACCAATAACAAGCAATGAGACTGAAACCATAATAAAAAGTCTCCCAATAAAGAAAAGCCCAGGACCCAATGGCTTCACTGCTGTATTCTACCAAATGTCTAAAGAAGAGCTAATACCAATGCTACTCAAACTGTTTTGAAAAACAGAGCAGGTGGGAATACCTTCAAACTCATTCTATGAGGCCAATATTACCCTGATACCAAAATCTGGCAAAGACACATCAAAAAGAAAATATCACTATAGGCCAGTATCTCTGATGAATATTGATGCAAAAATTCTCAACAAAATACTAGCAAACCAAATTCAACAGTATATTAAAAATATTATTCATCATGACCAAGTGGGATTTATCTCCAGCTTATTAGGCTATGCAATTTTGAGTAACACCCCACCAACACAGGCAATGAAAGAAAAAAAATGGACAAATGAGATCTCATCAAGTTAAAAAGCTTCTTGCACAGCAAAGGAAACAATAAACAAAGTGAAGAGACACCTCACAGAATGGGAGAAAATGTTTGCAAACTACCCATCTGATAAAGGATTAATAACCAGAATATATAAAGAATTGAAACAACTCTATAGGAAAAAAATCTAATAATCTGATTAAACAATGGGCAAAAGATTTGAATAGATATTTCTCAAAGGGAGACATACAAATGACAAATAGGCATCTGATATGGTGCTCAATGTCATTGATCATCAGAGAAATGCAAATAAAAATTACAATGAGATATCATCTCACCCCAGTTAAAAATGGCTTATAGTCAAAAGAAGCAATAACAAATGCTGATGAGGATGTGGAGAAAGGGAACCCTCATACACTGTTGGTTGGAATCTACAATTAGCACAACCACTATGGAAAACAGTTTCGAGGTTCCTCAAAAAACTAAACATGAACCTATCATACGACCCAGGGATCCCACTGCTGGTATATACCCAAGAGAAGGAAAATCAGTATACCAAAGAGATATCCGCACTCCTATGTTTGTTGCAGCACTGTTTGCAATAGCTAACATTTGGAAGCAACCTAACTGTTGCTTGGGTTGTCCTAAGTGTCCATCAACAGATGAATGGATAAAGAAGATGTGGTGCATATACACGATGGTATACTATTCTGCCATAAAAAATAATGAGATTTTTTTTTTATTTGCAACAATATGAATGGAACTGGAAGTCATCATGTTAAGTGAAATAAGCCAGGCACAGAAAGACAATTCTCATGTGTTCCCACTTATTTGTGGGATCTAAAAATCAAAACAATTGAGCTAATGGAGATAGAGAATAGAATGTTAATTACCAGAGGCTGGGAAGGATAGTGGGAAGCTCAGGGAAGTATGGATAATTAATGGGTACAAAAAATGTTAGAAAGAATGAATAAGGCCTAGTATTTGATAGCACCACAGAGGAACTAAAATCAATAATTTAATTGTACATTGAAAAATTACTAAAATAGTATAATTGAATTGTTTGTAACACAAAGGATTAATGCTTGAGGTGATGGATACTCCATTTTCCATTATGTGATTATTATGCATTGCATGCTGTACCAAAATAGCTCATGTACCCCAATATACACACCTACTATGTACTCACAAAAATTAAAAGAAAACAATTTAAAAGAATATATTTACACCAAGACACATTGTCATAAAACTGTTGAAACACAAACTGAGAATCTTGAAAGTAGCAAAAGAAGCAACTTTTCATGTGCAAAGGATAAGTTGTTTAATGGGTACATAAACAGAATTAGGTAGAAGGGATAAGTTCTAGTATTCGGTAGTACAGCAGGGAAATTACAGTTAACAATAATTTGTCGTATATTTCAAAATAGCTGGATGAGAAGAAGTGTAATATTCCCAGCAGATGGAAAAGATAAATATTTGAGGTGATGGGTATCCTTTTTACTCTGGTTTTATCATTACACATTGTATCCATGTATCAAAATATCACATGTACCCACAAAATACATACAACTATGATATATCAATAAAAAATGCAAAAGAGAGGGGGAAAACTGATTTCTTATCAGAACTGTGGAGGCCAAAAGAGAGTGGGATGACATATTTAAAGTGCTGGAAGAAAAAAAATATCAAGAGTTGTGTATCTGCAAAACTATCCTTCTAAAATAAAGGAGAAATTAAATTGTTTTTGATAAACAAAGACTGAGCCAGTTTGTCACTAGTAGGCCTCCCCTAAGGTGTATGCTAAAGGAATTCATTCAGGCTGAAATGAAAGGAACTCAAGGCCATAAAAAGGAATAAAGAATAAGGGTAATGGTAGCTACATAGGTAAACATAAAAGCCAATAGTCTTAGATTTTAGGTTTATAACTCCTCCTTTTACTCCTAGATGAATTAAAATATGAGTGCATGATGGGCACACAATGTGTAACAATATAATTTGTGATAATATCAAATGGGAGAGAGTTATAAAAGAGGATTTTTAAAATGCTATTGAAACTATGTTGATATTAATTCAAGTTTGAGTGTTTTAAAGTCAAGATGTTAGTTGTAATTCCCAGAGTAACCACTAAAACAACCCCTTAAAGATACATAGAGAGGAAATGAATAGAGAATCAAAAGAAATGAAGAGAGACAAACAGTGTACTGAAACTATTAATCAAATGAAACTGGGTAATTATTTAGGAATTGAGCAGCAAAATAGTTATAACACATATAAAAACAAATAGCAAAATGGCAGAAGTAAGTCCTTTTTTTAAATCAGTAATTATTTTCAATATGAATGTATTAAACTCTCCAATCAAAAGGCAGAGATTGGCATAATGGATTATAAATATGATTTAACTGTGTGCTTGTTATAATAGACTCACTTTAGATCCAAACACAAAAATGAATTGAAAGTAAAAGAATGGGAAAAGGCATTCTGTGCAAATACTAACCAAGACACCTAGGGTGGCCAGACTAGTACTAGATGGAATAATAGCCTTTCTGCAGAAAGTGGTATAAGTGACAAAGAAGGATATTATATATTTTATATTTTATTTTATTTTTCTTCTTTCTTTTTTATTTTGCTTTTAATTGACACATAATTGTACATATTTATGAGGTATAGTGTAATGTTTCAATACATGTATATGTGGTGGGATAATCAAATCAGAGTATTTAGCACATCCATCAACTCACACACTTATCATTTCTTTGTGGAGAGAATATTCAAAATAGTTTCTTCTAGCTATTTTGAAATACACAATACAATATTGTTAATCATAGTCACCCTACTGTGCAATAGAACACCCAAACTTACTTCTCCTATCTATCTGTAACTTTGTAACCCTTGATTAATCCCTCCCTATTTTGCTCTCCACTCCCCCATCTCCAGCCTCTGATAACCACTACTGTACTCTCTAGTTCTATGAGTTCAACTTTATTTAGATTCCACATATGAGTGAGATCATGCAGTATTTGTCTTTCTATTCTTGGCTTATTTTACTTAACATAATAACCTCTAGGTTCGTTCATGTTGCTGCAACTGGCATGATTGTATTGTTTTAAAATACTACTAAATAATAGTATGGCATTGTGTATATATACCACATTTTATTTATCCATTCATCCATTGATGGATGCTTACCTCGATTTCATCTTGGCTATTATGAATAGTGCAGCAATAAACATAGAAGTGCAGATATCTCTTCAACATACTGATTTCTTTTCCTTTGGATATACATCCAATAGTGAGACTGCTGGATCATATGGTAGTTCTATTTTTAATTTTTTGAGAAATCTCCATAGTATTTTCCATAATGTCTATACTAATTTACATTCCCATCAACAGTATGTAAGTGTTCCCTTCCTTTACATCCATGCCAGTGTTTGTTATTTATTCATTTCTTTGTATTAGCCATTCTAATTGTGATGAGGTAACATCTCATTGTGGTTTTGACTTGCATTTACCTGATGATTAGTGATGTTGAGCATTTTTCATTTTACCGTTGGCCATTTGTATCTCTTTGGAGAAATATTTATTCAGGTCTTTTTGACCATTTTTAATTAGTTTCTGTTTTGCTACTGAGTTGTTCAAGTTCCTTGTATATGCTAGATATTAACCCCTTTTCAGATGCACAGTTTGCAAATATTTTTCCCGTTCTGTAGATTTTGTTTTCACTCGATTGTTTCCTTTGCTGTGTAGAATTTTGTTAGTTTGTTGTAATCCCATTTGTCTGTTTTTACTTTTGTTGCCTGTACTTTGAGTTCTTATTTTAAAAAATTTTTGCCCAGATTAATGTCGTGAAGTGCTTCCCTTATGCTTTCTTCTATTAGTTTTACTGATTTAAGGCTTACATTTAAGTCTTCAAACCATTCGGAGTTGATTTTTGTTGATGGTGAGAAATGCAGGTCTAGCTTCATTCTTCTGCATATAGACATCCAGTTTTCCCAGTACCATTTATTGAAGACATATTGAAGACATAGTCCTTTTCCCAAACTGTGTTCTTGCCATTTTTGCCAAAAACTGGTTTGTGGGTAAGTGTGTGGATTTATTTCTGGGATCTCTATTTTGTTCCATTGTTCTATATGTCTGTTTTAATTTCAGCACCATGATATTTTGGTTACTATAGATTTGTAGTACATTTTTAAGTCAGTGTATTAGTCCATTTTTCACATTGCTGTATACCTTCTATGATCACAACAGAATGAAATAACAGGAAGAAAACTGGAAAATTCACAAATGTGGAAATTAAACAACACACTCAAACAACAAATGAGTCAAATAAGAAATTACAAGTTAAATTATATGGTACTTTGAGATTAATGCAAATTAAAACACAATATACTAAAACTTACAGAATATTTCAAAAGCAATGGTCAGATGGAAACTTATAGCTTTAAATGACTATATTAAAAAAGAAGAGGCTGGGCACTGTGGCTCACACCTGTAATCCCAGCACTTTGGGAGGCTGAGGCAGGCAGATCACGAGGTCAGGAGTTCAAGACCAGCCTGGCCAACATAGTGAAACCCCGTCTCTACTAAAAATACAAAAATTAGCCAGGCATGGTGGCGGGTGCCTGCAGTCCCAGCTACTTGGGAAGCCGAGGCAGCAGAATTGCTTGAATCTGGGAGTTGGAGATTGCAGTGAGCAGAGACCACGCCACTGCACTCCAGCCTGGGTGACACAGCAAGACTCTGTCTCAAAAAAAAAAAAAGAAGAAGAAGAAACATCTCAAACTGATAATGTATCTGTGCTCCCTGAGGAACTACAAAGAATACCAAGCTAAACCAAAAAATAGAACAAGGAAGGAAATAAGAAATATTAGAATGGATATATGTAGAATTTAAAATACTGAATCAGTACAGTTGAAAGTTGATTCTTTGAATATATTAACAAAATTGAGAAATCTTTAGGAAGACTGATCAAGAAAAAAAGAGAAGACTCAAGTTGATAAATCCAGAAATTAAAGTGGGAGCATTACTGCAGAACTCATAGACATAAAGATTATAAGAGAATACTATGAACATTTATATGCAAATGAATGAAATTACTTAGATAAAATGGACAAACTCCCAGAAATTCAAAAACTACCTCAACTTCCTTAAGAAGAAATAGAAAATCTTAACAGACCTATAAATCTTTTTATAAAGATTGAATATGTATGAAGTCCATAAAAAGACTGAAGACATACGAAGTCCAACTACCCTGAGACCACCACGCTAGACGGACTGCATGGAGGCACCCTGGTTGGCAGTTCTAGCTGAACCCAGACTTTAAGGCATCCCTGCCAAGGTGACAGATACACGAGTGAAGTCATCTTAGACCTTCCAGACCAACCTATTTGCCAACTGAATCCTACCAGATGACTTCAGTTGACACCACATGGAGCAGAAGAATCACCTAGCTCAGTCCTGCTTGAATTTCTGACCCACAAAATTTTGAGATGTATTTTTTGAAAGAGTACTGTTTTAAGCTAATGAATTTTAGGGGTAATTTGTTATGCAGCAATAGATAACCAAAACAGTGGACTTTGAAATAGTATGTTTCAGACTTCTAAAGGTGAAACTATTTATTATTATTACTTTTGATTGAAAAACAACAAATTATATATCTTTATGGTGTACAATGTGATGTTTTTACATATGTATACATTGTGGAATGATTAAATAAAGCTAATTAATGTATCAATCGCCTCACATACTTATCAGTTTGGTAATGAGAACATTTAAAATCTACTCTCTTAGCAATTTTCAATTACATTACACATTATTATTAATTATAGGAATGAACTTTTCGGTAAACTTTTTATTGAAAATTCAACATTAAAAAAATACACCTTAATCTGTTAATTAAGAAAATGCTTAATCCTCAAAGCTACAATTTCTCAGTTTTAAATGAGTATGTATTTTATTAACCAAGAAGTATATACATACATCTAAAACTAGTAGTGCCTGTATGTATAAGATATATACAAGTGTTTATAATCGTAAAGCCTCATACTTTTCCCACAAAGAATTGTGGCACATTGTCTTAGCGACAAACTAACTCTACTTGTCTTAGTAGATATAAAAAAGTAGGTATGATATCAGGAGCTAGCAGCAGCAGCCCTTGATGACAGCCCTGATGATTTGTCATTGAAAGAGTTTCTCTGTTGGGCTGAGTTCTTGAATTGATTACAAAAAGATTGGTATCTAGGCCTGGGTAAAAATTATACATATATATTTTAACATATATTTTATATATAATATATAAGCATATATTTTATGCTGTTCAAAAATAAGTGCTGTGATTATTTTCATCTTTATATATTTCCAGGAATTATTTTCTGAATACACTAGTTGATGCACTAAATTTATTACATAGGTACTTATAAATTATCATAGTATCACTTGATCTTTGATACTTGCTTTGATCAAACCTTGCTTTAAGATATCTCATATTTGAGAATGGGAAGCCTTCTTTGGACAGGTAAGTAAAGGAAAATTGTGAGTTTTTTTTTGTTTTAAAGATAGAATGCCTGATTTTAAGCTACTTTAACACTGCAGTTGATTCCAGTATCAATATAATTTCTTTTTCATTACTTTGCATTATGGGTCTGGTATATTCTTAGAATAGTTTGAAAAGCAGTGGAGTAGACTACATAAGTGTTCTTTCTACTGAGCAATACCTGGTACAAATGGATTATATAGGACCATTTACCTCTGTAGAATGCAGTGTGTAATGAGTAAATCTACTAAATTTATTCCTGTCTTCCCATAACTCAAAGGATGTAAGCTTAAAACAAGAAAGAAAAAAGCAGCATCTGAAACTAAATTCACTGATGCTGAACATTTACCTACAAGATATATATAGCTAGGCCGGGCGCGGTGGCTCAAGCCTGTAATCCCAGCACTTTGGGAGGCCGAGGCAGGTGGATCACGAGGTCAGGAGATCGAGACCATCCTGGCTAACATGGTGAAACCCCGTCTCTACTAAAAATACAAAAAAACTAGCCGGGCGTGGTGGCGGGCGCCTGTAGTCCCAGCTACTTGGAGGCTGAGGCGGGAGAATGGCGTGAACCCGGGAGGTGGGGCTTGCAGTGAGCCGAGATCGCGCCACTGCACTCCAGCCTGGGCGACAGAGCGAGACTCCGTCTTAAAAATAAAATAAAATAAAATAAAATAAAAACTAAACA
>NC_037689.1:45269053-45358018 GCF_003255815.1 Theropithecus gelada
CAAAAAAAAAAAAAAAAAAAAAAAAAAAGATATATATAGCTAAACACACGAACCTGTCTGATAATGAGAGGAAGGTAGCTCACAAGGTTGGCTTCTTTCTCATACCATTAACAAAAATAAATTTCAGATGGATTTAAAATTTAGATGTGAAAAATGACACCATGTGATTACTGTAGGAAAAGTAGAAAAATCAGTTTGAATATTGGGAGCGTATGAGAGATTTCCTTGGTTTGGACCTAAAGTCCTACTCCATTAAAGAAAAAAATGGATCAATTTGACCACACAGAAATAATAAAATTGGCACATCAACACTAAAAACAAGATTAAAAAGCACATAACAAAGATGCTACAAGGTTAGGATCATATTCTTATGCAAATATGCTTTTACAAATTAATAGAACAGACAAAAATATAAATTTTAAAATGGGTAAAGGACTTAAGTTGGTAATTTCCAAAAGGAGAAATTCATATAAATGTCAGTAAACAAGAGAAAAATGCTTAACTTCACAAAAATTAGAGAAGTACAAATTAAAATGACAATATGGTGGTACATCTTTTTCTAGCTACCATACTGTCAAAGATTCAAAAGATTGCTAATGCCCAAGAATGGATAAAGATGTGAGGTAACAGGCAATTTCCTACAGTGTGGAGGTAGTCTAAATTGACTACTTTTCTAGAAGGCAAGCTTGTATTAAAATATACTCCCCATTTTTTTTGCCCCAAGAATTCACTTAGTGAAAGGAGATAATCACATTAGTATCCAAAGGGTGTTTTGTTTCAGTTGTTTATAAGAGCAAAACTGTCATGAACCCAAATATCCATCAATACAATGGAAAAAGAGGTGTTTATTTTAAAGGACAGGCTATATTTATAGGCATTGACATAGAAATAATACCACAACCTAGTAAGTGATATTTAAAAGGCTACAGAATAGTATGTATGGGGTAATCACATTTTAGCTTACATGTGTATCAAAGTTTTCAAGACTAACACAACATAAATAGCAGAACGGTTTCTCTTAGGGGTGTATAGGACTTTGTTTTATTTTTTGTTTCATTTTTGTGTTGTTTAATTTTTTTTTACAGTGAACTGTATTATTTTGAACTGTGAAAAGACACTGAAGGCTTGCATTTTAAATAAAATTGAAAATTAAGGATAAACTGTTGTCTGTGAAGTACCAGAAATTTACACAGTCATTTGAGGATCCCTTGGCTCAAGTCTTTATAAAAGACATTTATAGCTTTGTTCACATCAGATTAGAGTGGTGTACACACACCTCAACTGTGGCTTCTTTTTTAGGAGTGAGGGAAGTAATTGAATTCTTCCTTCCCCGCTGCCTCCCGACTTTTCCATTTCTTTCTTTGTACCTTGTTCGACGGAAACATTATGACAAGAACAGATACTTGAGACATTCTTCTCAAGGACTGCTGAAAAATACCTTGTTTTGTGTATTTAGGGGAACAAAATAAATAAATAACCCACATCAACTTCAATAAAGGCAGCTGGAACGATAGCAAATATTACCTGAAGTATTGGTGGGCAGAGCTCTCAAAGGTAAGCTTCTGCTGCAGGGAAGACTTGTTAATACCCACCATTAGAGAAAGGAGGTCACCAAAGGTTGGCCTTGCTAAGTTTCTATCTCTTCCCTTCTCTGCTCAATAAATAATTCCAATACTGCCTCTTTTGTGGAGGGGTAAGGTCTATGCAGTGGTTCTCAATCAGGGATGAATATCAGAAATGTGGGAAGATTTTTGAAACTAGAGGTTCCTGCCGAGGTACCTTTAAGAGATAGGCTGAGTCACAGAAATATATTTCATTTTTAAACACTCCTTAGATGATTCTCATGGTCAGTGAACGTTGGCAAACCATAGCTCATTGCATAAGTCTGCAAAGGTTTGAAGATCTGGAGGCTCTGTAGGTCTCTAGATATGTCTTTCAGAATTCATTGTTTTTATACATCATCTTTTAAAATTATTTTGTTGGTTTTCTCTCCAATAAGCAGTGAGCTCTTTCTTCTCTGAGTGCTTAAAATAATTCTTGTGAGCACTGCCTTACTCAAATGGTACTTCTTGTATGACGTGTTCCCTGACTCTGCATTATGTCACTAATTCATCTATTTAACAAATACTTATTTCACAGCTACCACATTTCAGGCTCTATTATAGGACTCAATGCTATTGTCTGTTACTGATTATATGTTGTATCCATCCCTGTAGGTAAATGTGTTCATCACAAACCATTATAATAAGGAATTTACATGTCTATCTGCCCATTCCACTATTGTGGAGATCAGAGATTGTGCCTTATTCATATTTGTATTTTCAGTGCTTGAAACCTTCCCTGGCATTTAGTTAGTATTCAGTGAATACTGCCTATGTCATTATTCATTTCTTATAATTATTACAGATACATAGTGGGTGTACATACTTATGGGGTACATGATATATTTTGATACAGGCATAAAATGCATAATAATCACATCGGGTAAATGGGGTATTCATCATCTCAAGTATTTATCCTTTCTTTGTGTTACAAACAATCCAATTCCAATTTTTTTTTAGTTATTTTAAAATGGACAATAAATTATTGTTGACTGTACTCACCCTGCTGTGCTATCAAATACTAGATCTCATTCTGTCTAACTATATTTTGGTACTCATTAACCATCCCCTCGCACCACACTTCTCAGCCTCTGGTAACAATCATTCTATTCTCTGTCTTCATGAGTTCAATTGTTTTAATTTTTAACTCCCATAAATGTGTCAGAACACGTGAAATTTGCCTTTCTATGCCTGGTTTATCTCACTTAACATAATGACTTCCAGTTCCATTCATGTTGTTGCAAATCACAGGATCTCATTCTTTTTTATGGCTCAGTAGTACCCCATTGTGTATATGTACCAAATTTTCCTTATCCATTCATCTGTTGATGGATACTTAGGTTGCTTCCAATTCTTGGCTATTGTGAATAGTGTAGCAGTAAAACATGGGCATGAAGATATCTCTTCGATATACTGATTTCCTTTCTTTTGGAAGGAAAATACCTAGCAGTGGGATTGTTGGATCATATGGTAGCTCTATTTTTAGTTTTTGAGGAACCTCCAAACTATTCTCCATAGTGGCCATACTAATTTACATTCCCACCAACAGTGTATGAAGGTTTCCTTTTCTCCACATCCTCACCAGAATAGTCAAAACTATTCTGGTTCTTTTGTGGTTCCATATACATTTTAGGTTTGTTTTTTCTATTTCTGTGAAGAATGTCATTTTATTTTAATAGGGATTGCATAGAATCTGTAGATTGTCTTAGGTAGTATGAACATTTTAACAATATTGATTCTTCCAATCCATGAAGTTGGAATATCTTTCCATTTTTCGGGGTTCTCTTCAATTTATTTCAACAATCTTCTATACTCTTCACTGTGGACATCTTTCACTTGTCTGCTTAAGTAAATTTCTAGGTGTTATATTTCATTTATAGCTATTTTAAGTGGGATTACTTTTTAATTTCTTTTTCAAATTGTTTGCTATTGGAATATAGAAATGCTACTGATTTTTTGCATGTTGATTTTGTATCCTGCAACTTTACTGAATTTGATTCTCAGTTCTAGTAGTTTTTAGTAGAGTCTTTAGGTTTTACCAAGTATATCATATCATTTTCAAACAAGGATAATTTGACTTCTTCCTTTCTTGTTTGAATGCCCTTTAGTTCTTTATCTTGTATGATTGCTCTAGCTAGGACTTCCAGTACTATGTTGAATAAGAGTAGTGAAAGTGGACATCCTCATCATGTTCTAGATCTAAGGAAAGGCTTTCAGTATTTCCCCATTCAGTATGATACTAGCTGTGATTCTATCATACATGGTTTTCATTGCGTTGGCATATATTCCTTGTAAATCTAATATTTTTGAAGGTTTTTTTAAATCATGAAAGGATGTTCAATTTCATCAAATATTTTTTCAGCTCATTTGAAATGATGATTTGGGTTTTGTCTTTTAATCTGTTGATATGCTGTGTCTCACTGATTTGTTGTATGTTGAACTATCCTTGCATCCCTGAGATAAATCTCAGTTGGTTATGATGAATGATTTTTTAATGTGTTGTTGAATTCGATTTGCTAGTATTTTGTTGAGGATTCTTGCATCAATATTCATCAGGGACATTGGCCTGTAGTTTTCTGCTTTGGATGTATCTTTGTCTGGTTTTGGTATCAGGGTCATATCGGCCTCATAGGATGAGTTTGGAAGTATTCCCCACTCCTCTCTTTCAGAATAGTTTGAGTAGGATCGGTATTAGTTCCTATTTAAATATTTAGCAAAATTCAGCAGTGAAGCCATTGGGTTCTGGTCTTTTTTTTGCTGGGAGAGTTTTTATTATGATGTCTACACTTGGTCTTAGCCAAAAGGCCGAGAAGCGATACTTTTAATTTTGGCTTCTATCTCATTACTTGTTATTCATCTGTTCAGGTTTTGGATTTCTTCTTGGTTCAATCTTGATAGGTTGTACATGTCTAGGAATTCATCCATTTCTGCTAGCTTTCCCAATTTATTGGCACATAGTTGCTCAAAGTAGCCACTAATGATCCTTTGAATTTCTGTGGTATCAGTTTTAGTGTTTCCTTTTTCATCTCTGATTTTACTTAGAAATTCTCTCTTTTTTTCTGAGTTCATCTTGCTAAAGGTTTGTCAAATTGTTTTAACATTTCAAAAAACCAACTTAAAAAATTTTTTTGTTTTACTTTTTATTTCCATAGGTTTTTGGGGAGCAGGGGATATTTGGTTACACGAGTAAGTTTAAGTGGTGATTTATGAGATTTTGCTGCACCCATCTCCTGAGCAGTATATAGTGAACCCAATTTGTGGTCTTTTATCCCTCAACCCCTTCCCACCCTTCCCCCCAAGTACCCAAAGTTCATTGTATCATTCTTATGCCTTTACATCCTCATAGCTTAGCCCTACTTATCAGTGAGAATATATGATATTTGGTTTTCCATTCCTGAGTTACTTCACTTAGAATAATAGTCTCCAATCCCATCCAGGTTGCTGTGAATGCCATTAATTCATTCCTTTTTAAGACTGAGTAGTATCCCATCATATATATTATACCACAGTTTATTAATCCACTCATTGATTGATGGGCATTTGGGTTGGTTCCACATTTTTGCAATTGCGAATTGAGCTGCTATAAACATGCATGTGCAAATATCTTTTTCATGTAATGACTTCTTTTCCCTTTGGGTAGATATCCAGTAATGGGATTGCTGGATCAAATGGTAGTTCTACTTTTCTTTCCTTAAGGAATCTACACACTGAAAAAAACAACTTTTAGTTTCATTGATTTTTTTCAACATTTTTCCATGTTAATTTTATTTCTGCTCTGATCTTTATTGTTTATTTTCTTCTACTAATTTTGAGTTTGGTTTGCTCTTGCTTTTCTAGTTCTTTAATATGCATAGTTAGATTTTTCATGGTGAGTTTTTCCTCTTTTTGATGTAGTCACTTATAGCTATAAACTTCCTTTGAGTAGTGCTTTTTCTGTATCCCATAGGTTTTGGTATGTTGTGTTTCAATTATCATTTGTTTCAAAAATTTTTTTCAATTTTCTCTTTAATTTCTTCATTGACCCACTGGTCATTCAGGAATATATTGTTTAATTTACATGCTTTGGTATAGTTTCTAAAATTCCTCTTGTTAGTGATTTCTACTTTTATTCCATTGTGGCCAGAGAAGATATTTGATATGATTTCAGTTTTTAAAAATGCTTTAAGACTTGTTTTTTGGCCTAACCTGTGGTCTATTTTTGAGAATAATCCATGTGTATTCTGCAGCCATTGGATAAAATGTTCTGTAAATATCTATTTGGTCCATTTGGTCTATAGTTAAGTTTAAGTACGATGTTTCTTTCTTGATTTTCTGTCTCGATGATCTGTGTAATGCTGAAAGTGGGGTGTGGAAGTCTGTGGCTATTATTGTATTGGGGCCTATCTCTCTTTTTACCTCTAATAAGATTTGCTTTATATGTCTGGGTTCTCCAGTATTGGGTGCTTATATATTCACAATTCTTACATCATCTTGCTGAATTGACCCTTTTATCATTATATAATGACATTTTTTAAATCTCTTTTTATAGTTTTTGTCTTGAAATCTATTTTGTCTGCTATAAGTATACCTACTACTGCTTTTTTTTTTGGTTTTCATTTGCATGGAAAATCTTTTCTCAACTCTTTATTTTCAGTCGATGTGTTTCTTTATAAGTTAAGTGTGCTTCTGATAGGCAACCAGTCATTGGGTCTTGGGTTTTGTTTTTTTTTTAATCCATTCAACCACTGTATGTCTTTTGATTGGAGAGTTAATTCAATGAAGTTATAGCTAAGTAAGAACTTACTCCTGCCATTTTATTTGCCTTCTAGTTACTGTGTGGTTTTCTCTTCCTTTTTTTCTTCTTTCCTGTCTTCCTTTTAGTGAAGGTGATTTTCTCTGGCGGTGTGTTTTAAAGTCTTGCTTTTTATTTTTTTGTGTATCAGTTGTGTGTTTTTTTGATTTGAGGTTATCATGACGCTTGCAAATCATATGTTATAACTCATTATTTTAAAGTGATGACAATTTGACACTGATTGCATAAAAAAATCTAACAAACAAGCAAAAACAATGTTAAAAACTCTACACTTCAACTTCACCTCTCTGCTTTTAAATTTTTTATTTCTGTTTATATCTCATTGTACTATGTCTTGAAAAGTTCTTGTATTATTTTTGATCATTTCATCTTTTATTCTTTTTACTTAAGTTATAAGCAGTTTACACACCACAGTTACAGTGTTATACTATCCTGTGTTTTCTGTGTACTTGAAATTACCAGTGAATTTTGCACCTTCAGCTGATTTCTTATTGCTCATTATTGTCCTTTTCTTTCAGATTGAAGAACTCTCTTTAGCATTTCTTGTAGGACAGGTCTGTTGTTGATGCCATCCCTCAGCTTTTGTTTGAGAAAGTCTTTATTTCTCCTTCATGTTTGAAGGATATTTTTGCTGGATATACTATTCTAGGGTAAAAAAAATTTTCCCTCTGCACTTTGTCTGCTGCCAGATGCATTGGAGTTCATTGTATGTTATTTGTTTCTTTTCTCTTGCTTCTGTTTGGATTCTTTCTTTATTCTTGACCTTTGGTAATTTGATTATTAAATACCTTTATGTAGTCTTCTTTGGGTTAAATCTGATTAGTGTTCTATAATCTTCTTATATTTGAATACTGATATTTTTCTGTAGGTTTCAGAAGTTCTCTGTTATTATCCCTTTGAATAAACCTTCTGTCCCTATCTTTCTCTGCACCTCTTGTTTAAGGCCAATGACTCTTAGATTTTCCCTTTCAAGGCTATTTTCTAGATCTCATAGGTGTGTTTCATTCCTTTTTATTCTTTTTTCTTTTCTGCATCTGATTATGTATTTTCAAATAGCCTGTCTTCAAGCTCACTAATTCTTTCTTGTGCTTGATTAATTCTGCTGGTGAAAGATTGATGCATTCTTCGGTATGTCAAATGCATATTTAAATTGCATTTAAGCAGAATTTCTGCTTAATTCTTTTTAAAATTATTTCAATCCCTTTAAAAATTTATCTGATATGATTCTCAATTCCTTCTTTGTGTTACCTTGTATTTAATTGAGCTTCCTCAAAACAGGTATTTTCAATACTCTGTCAAAGGGTCACATGTTTCCGTCTTTCTAGAATTGGTCCCTGGTACTTTATTTAGTTCATTTGGTAAACTCATGCTTTCGTGGATGGTTTTGATGCTTGTAGAAGTTCATTGGTATCTGGGTATTGAAGAATTAAGTATTTATTGTAGTGCTTGTAGTCTGGGCTTGTTTGTATCCATCCTTCTTGGCTTTCCAGGTATTTGAAAGGACTTTGCTGTTCGTATTAGGCCACTCTTGCATTGCTATAAAGAAATACCTGAGACTGGATAATTTGTAAATAAAACAAGTTTAATTGACTTATTGTTCGTTAGGCTTTACAAGAATCTTCTTGGCTTCCGGTGAAGCCCCAAGGAGGTCACAATCATGGTGGAAGGTGAAAGAGGAATAAATGCATCACATAGCAAAATCAAGAGCAAGTAAGAGAGAGTTGGGGAGAGGTGCTACACACTTTTCTTTTTTTTTTTTTTTTTGAGATGGAGTCTCGCTCTGTTGCCCTGGCTGGAGTGCAGAGGCGTGATCTTGGTTCACTGCAAGCTCCGCCTCCTGGGTTCACGCCATTCTCCTACCTCAGCCTCCCGAGTCGCTGGGATTACAGGCACGTGCCACCATGTGTGACTATTTTTTTTTTTTTTTGTATTTTTAGTAGAGACGGGGTTTCACCGTGTTAGCCAAGATGGTCTTGATCTCCTGACCTTGTGATCCGCCTGCCTCTAAAAGTGCTGGGATTACAGGCGTGAGCCACCGTGCTCGGCAGCTACACACTTTTAAATGATCAGATCTCATGTGAACTCGCTTACTTATCCTAGGAAATAAGCGAAAGCTTACTTATCTCAAGGAGATGTCCCAAGCCATTCATGAGGGTATCAGGCCTCTGAGCCCAAGCTAAGCCATCATATCCCCTGTAACTTGCATGTATACATCCAGATGGCCTGAAGGAACTGGAGATCCACAAAAGAAGTGAAAATAGCCTTAACAGATGACATTTCACCATTGTGATTTGTTTCTGCCCCACCCTAACTGATCAATGTACTTTGTAATCTCTCCCACGCTTAAGAAGGTTCTTTATAATTCTCCCCACCCTTGTACTTTGTGAGATGCACCCCCTGCCCACAAAACATTGCTCCTAACTCCACCACCTATCCCAAAACCTATAAGAACTAATGATAATCCACCACCTTTTGCTGACTCCTTTTCCGGACTCAGCCCGCCTGCACCCAGGTGAAATAAACAGCCATGTTGCTCACACAAAGCCTGTTTGGTGGTCTCTTCACACGACCACGTGAGACATTTGGTGCCGAAGACCCGGGTCAGTGGGACTCCTTCGGGAGACCAGTCCCCCTGTCCTCACCCTCACTCCATGAAGAGATGCACGTAGGACCTCGGGTCCTCACACCAACCAGCCCAACGAACATCTCACCGATTTTAAATCGGGTAAGCGGCCTCTTTTTACTCTCTTCTCCAACCTCTCTCACTCTCCCTCAACCTCTTTCTCCTTTCAATCTTGGCGCCACCCTTCAATCTCTCCCTTCTCTTAATTTCAATTCCTTTCATTTTCTGGTAGAGACAAAGGAGACACATTTTATCCTTGGACCCAAAACTCCGGCTCTGGTCACAGACTTGGGAAGGCAGCCTTCCCTTGGTGTTTAATCATTGTGGGGATGCCTGCCTGATTATTCACCCACATTCCATTGGTGTCTGATCTCCGCGGGGACGTCTGCCTTGGTCATTCACCCACATTCCCTTGGTGGCAAGTCAATTGCGGGGATGCCTGCTTTGGCTGCTCAACCACGTTGCAGCCCGGGGCTGCTCCCCGCCCCCCTTCTCCGTGTCTCTACCCTCTCTTTAAACTTGCCTCCTACACTATGGGCAACCTTCCACCCTCCATTCCTCCTTCTTCTCCCTTAGCCTGTGTTCTCAAGAACTTAAAACCTCTTCAACTCTCGCCTGACCTAAAATCTCAGCGTCTTATTTTCTTCTGCAATACTGCTTGACCCCAGTACAAACTCGACAGTAGTTCCAAGTGGCCAGGGAATGGCTCTTTCTATTTGTCTCTCCTACAAAATCTAGATAATTTTTGTCAAAAAATGGGCAAATGGTCTGAAGTGCCTGACGTCCGGGCATTCTTTTACACATTGGTCCCTCCCTAGTCTCTACTCCAGGTGAGACTCATCCCAAATCTTTCTTCTTTCTCTCCTGTCTGTTCCTTCAGTCTCCACCCCAAGCTCTGAGTCCTTTGAATCCTTCTTTTCTACGGACTCATCTGACCTCTCCCCTTCTCCCCAGCTGCTCCTCGCCAGGCCGAGCCAGGTCCCAATTCTTCCTCAGCCTCTGCTCTCCCACGCTGTAATCCTTCTATCACCTCCTGTCCTCACACCCAGTCTGGCTTACAGTTTGATTCCATGACTAGCCCTCCCCCACCTGCCCAACAATTTCCTCTTAGAGAGGTGGCTGGAGCTGAAGGCATAGTCAGGGTACGTGTGCCTTTTTCTCTATCAGACCTTTCCCAAATCAGCCAGCGTTCAGGCTCTTTCTCATCAGACCCCACTAAACATATACAGGAATTCCGATATCTAACTCTGTCCTACAATTTAACCTGGAGTGACTTAAATGTCAGCCTCATTTCTACCCTCTCCCGAGATGAACGGGAAAGAGTTTTTTCTCTGGCCCAATCTCACGCTGGTAACCGCTGGCTCCATGAGCCACACCTCCAGGAAGGCATTAGAGCAGTTCCCCGAGAAGATCCCCAACGGAACTATCAGGCAGATTCCCCACGTATAGCTAGGCGAGATTACATGGTTTCCTGCCTAGTTGAAGGGCTTAAAAAGGCAGCTTACAAAGCTGTTAATTATGACAAACTTAAAGAAACTACCCAAGGTAAAGACGAAAACCCAGCCCAGTTCATGGCCCACTTAGCAGCAACCCTCAGACGCTTTACTGCCCTAGACCCAAAGGGGCCAAAGGTCGCCTAATTCTTAATGTGCATTTTATCACCCAGTCAGCTTCTGACATTAGAAAAAAGCTTCAAAACTTGGAATCCAGCCTTCAAACCCCACAACAGGAATTAATCAACCTTGCCTTCAAGGTGTACAATAATAGAGAAGAGGTAGCCAGACAGCAATGCATTTCTGAGTTACAGCTACTTGCCTCTGCTATAAGACAACCCACAACCATGTCTCCAGCATGCAAGAACTTCAGAACATCCAAGTCACAGCTCCAAGGGGCTCCTTCAAAAAATCCTTGTGGACGTTGCTTCAAATGCCAAAAACCTGGCCACTGGGCCAAGGAATGCCCACAGCCCAGGATTCCTCCTAAGCTGTGCCCTGTCTCTGCAGGCCCCCACTGGAGGTCAGACTGTCTGACTCACATCGCTGCCGCTCCTAAAGCCCCTGGAGCCCGAACCCAATGTTCCTTGGCCGACTCCTTCCCAGATCTCCTCGGCTTAGCAGCTGAAGACTGATGCTGCCCGATCGCCTCGGAAGGCCCCAGACCGTCACGGTCGCCGAGCTTCGGGTCACTCTTACAGTGAAGGGTAGGTCTGTTCCCTGTTTAATCAATACTGGGGCTACCCACTCCACATTACCTTCTTTTCAAGGGCTTGTTTCCCTTGCCCCCATAAATGTTGTGGGTATTGACGGCCAAGCTTTAAACCCCTTAAAACTTCCCCACTCTGGTGCCAACTTGGACAACATTCTTTTATGCACTCCTTTTTAGTTATCCCCACCTGCCCAGTTTCCTTATTAGGCCAAGACATTTTAACCAAATTATCTGCTTCCCTGATTATTCCTGGGCTACAGCCACACCTCATTGCCGCCTTTGCCCAAGTTCAAAGCCTCCTTCACATCCTCTCTTTGTATTTCCCCACCTTAATCCACAAGTATTGGATACCTCTACTCCCTCCTTGGTGACAAATGACGCACCCCTTACCATCTCATTAAAACCTAATCACCCTTGCCCTGCTCAACGTCAATATCCCATCCCACAGTATGCTTTCAAAGGAGTAAAGCCTGTTATCACTTGCCTGTTAGAGCATGGCCTTTTAAAGCCTATAAACTCTCCTTACAATTCCTCTGTTTTACCTGTCCAAAAGCAGACAAGCCTTACATGTTAGTTCAGGATCTGCACCTTATCAACCAAATTGTCTTGCCTATCCACCCCGTGGTGCCAAAGCCATATACTCTCCTATCCTCAATACCTCCCTCCACAACCCATTATTCTGTTCTGGATCTCAAACATGCTTTCGTTACTATTCCTTGCACCCTTCATCCCAGCCTTTCTTTGCTTTCACTTGGACTGACCCTGACACCCAACAGGCTCAGCAAAGTACCTGGGCTGTACTGCCGCAAGGCTTCACGGACAGCCCCCATTACTTCAGTCAAGCCCAAATTTCTTCCTCATCCATTACCTATCTCGACATAATTCTTCATGAAAACACACATGCTCCCCCTGCTGATCGTGTCCGGCTAATCTCCCAAACCACAACCCCTTCTACAAAACGACAACTCCTTTCCTTCCTGGTCATGGTAGGATACTTTTGCCTTTAGATACCTGGTTTTGCCATCCTAACACCACCATTGTACAAACTCACAAAACCAAACTTAGCTGACCCCATAGATCCTAAATCCTTTTGCCACTCCTCTTTCTGTTCCTTAAAAACAGCCCTAGAAGCTGCCCCCACACTAGCTCTCCCGAACTCATCCCAACCCTTTTCATTACACACAGCCGAAGTGCAGGGCTCTGTGGTCAGAGTTCTTACACAGAGCGAGGACCACGCCCTGTAGCCTTTCTGTCCAAACAACTTGACCTTACTGTTTTAGCCTAGACCTCATGTCTGCATGCGGTGGCTGCTGCCACCCTAATACTTTGAGAGGCACCCAAAATCACAAACTATGCTCAATTCACTCTCTACAGTTCTCATAACTTCCAAAATCTATTTTCTTCCTCACACCTGACACATATACTTTCTGCTCCCTGGCTCCTTAAGCTGTACTCACTTTTTGTTGAGTCTCCCACAATTACCATTGTTCCTGGCCCGGATTTCAATCTGGCCTCCCACATTATTCCAGATACCACAGCTGATCCCCATGACTATATCTCTCTAATCCACCTGACATTCACTCCATTTCCCTGTATTTCCTTCTTTCCTGTTCTTCACCCTGATCACACTTGGTTTTTTGATGGCAGTTCCACCAGGCCTAATCGCCACACACCAGCAAAGGCAGGCTATGCTATAGTATCTTCCACATCTATCATCGAGGCTACTGCTCTGCCCCCCTCCACTACCTCTCAGCAAGCCGAACTCATTGCCTTAACTCGAGCCCTCACTCTTGCAAAGGAATTATGCATCAATATTTATACTGACTCTAAATATGCCTTCCATATCCTGCACCACATACTGTTACATAGGCTGAAAGAGATTTCCTCACTATACAAGGGTCCTCCATCATTAATGCCTCTTTAATAAAAACTCTTCTCCGGGCCACTTTACTTCCAAAGGAGGCTGGAGTCATTCACTGCAAGGACCATCAAAAGGCATCAGATCCCATTGCTCAGGACAATGCTTATGCTGATAAGGTAGCTTAAAAAGCAACTAGTGTTCCAACTTCTATCCCTCAGGGCAGTTTTTCTCCTTCTCATCTGGTCACTCCCACCTACTCCCACACTGAAACTTCCACCTATCAATCTCTTCCCACACAAGGCAAATGGTTCTTGGACCAAGGAAAATATCTCCTTCCAGCCTCACAGGCCCATTCTATTCTGTCATCATTTCATAACTTCTTCCATGTAGGTTAAAAGTCGCTAGCCCACCTCTTAGAATCTCTCATTTCCTTCCCATTGTGGAAATCTATCCTCAAGGAAATCACTTCCCAGTTGTTCCATCTGCTATTCTACTACTCCTCAGGGATTGTTCAGGCCCCCTCCCTTCCCTACACATCAAGCTCGGGGATTTGCCCCTGCCCAGGACTGGCAAATTGACTTTACTCACATGCCTTAAGTCAGGAAACTAAAATACCTCTTGGTCTAGGTAGACACTTTCACTGGATGGGTAGAGGCCTTTCCCACAGGGTCTGAGAAGGCCACTGTGGTCATTTCTTCCCTTCTGTCAGACATAATTCCTCAATTTGGCCTTCCCACCTCTATACAGTCTGATAACAGACTGGCCTTTATTAGTCAAATCACCCAAGCAGTTTCTCAGGCTCTTGGTATTTAGTGGCTCCTGGTTTTACCTCAAACTGCCACCCTTAAGTCTCTCTTGAAGCGGATAGAAGATCTTCAGTGGCAAAGTACACTCCAATACTTTCACCCTGATGAAGTCCTATTCTTCACTTTTATACTCACTCTTATTCTGGTTCCTGTTCCTATGCCACCCTCTACCTCTCCCCAGCTATCTCCACCACACTATCAAACTCACTCTCCTGGTGTTTCTAATCCTTCTTTAACAAACAATGGCTGGCTTTGCATTTTTCTTTCCTCCAAAATCACGGAGAATCTGACTTACTGCTAAAAAAAAAAGGTGGGGGGAACTCTGTATGTTTTTAAATGTAGAGTGTTGTTTTTACCTAAATCAATCTGGCCTGGAATATGATAACATAAAAAAATTCAAAGATAGAGCCTAAAAACTTGCCAACCAAGCAAGTAATTACACTAAATCCCCTTGGACCCCCTTGGACACTCTCAAATTAGATATCCTAGGTCCTCCCACTTCTTAGTCCTTTAATACCTGTTTTTCTCCTTCTCTTATTCGGACCTTGTGGCTTCAGTTTAGTTTCTCAATTCATACAAAACCGCATCCAGGCCATCACCAATAATTCTATACGGCAAATGCTCCTTCTGACTTTTTTTGTATGTTTTTATCTCCTGTGTGCTCCATCATCTCTTCTTATTCCTTTGAAAATAATCCTTTCTTCAAACTCTCTTTGACAGCCACTTGGAGCCTACCATCTATTTCCTGTCAGAACCCTTCTTGATAAAGAAAGTAGTAACAGAATGAAACAGGAACCTTGCTAAGTCCATCCTAGTAAAAAAAAATTGGTTTATGGTTGGTAGAGTCTTTGATACTAGCAGCAATGGGTTCTGCAGCAAGCTAGCCATCCGGCATAATTTGGGGAACTTATCCTGGCTATGTAACCTCCACACTTGGTCCTCCCGCCCTCCTGGAAATTATGGTAAATCCACCAGAGCTCCATCTCAATTTCTATTTCTTGGAACTAAAACTCTGACTGATATAGCCTTCTTCTTTCCTCTAATGATAGTTTTTATTAATCTCTCTCTTTCATTCATTAATCTCTTTCATTCCCTTCCTTCATTTTGTCCTTCCTCCCTCCCTTCCTCCATTTACTTTAATTGAAATCTATGCACTTATAGTTCCTAAATACTTTTCTCTACTCCAAGTTTCCTGACCTCCAATACTATTGAGTAAGTTACCTACTAGACATCACCATACTTCCATGTAAGTATCACATAAACTCCTTAAATTCAATATTTAAAACCCTGTCTTTTTTATTATTACACTTTAAGTTCTAGGGTACATAAAACCCTGTCTTATTATTTCCTACTCTAACACTCTTCTTCTTCAGCAACATAACCTACTACTTTGCCTCATATGCATGGACAATTACACTATCTAATTATTTATCTGAATGAGAAATCCCCTACTTTTCCTAGACTCTTCTATTTCCTATGACCTGATTGTTTTTGTCAGGTTTGTCAAAGATCAGATGGTTGTAGATGTGTGGCGTTATTTCTGAGGCCTCTGTTCTGTTCCATTGGCCTATATATCTGTTTTGGTACCAGTACCATGCTGGTTTGGTTACTGTAGCCTTATGGTAGAGTCTGAAGTCAGGTAGTGTGATGCCTCCAGCTTTGTTCTTTTTGTTTGGAATTGTCTTGGCTATATGGGCTCTTTTTTGGTTCCACATGAAATTTAAAGTAGTTTTTTCTAATTCTGTGAAGAAAGTCAATGGTAGCTTGATGGGGGATGGCATTGAATCTATAAATTACTTTGGGCAGTGTGGCCATTTTCATGATATTGATTCTTCTTATCCATGAGCATGGAATGTTTTTCTATTTGTTTGTGTCCTCTTTTATTTCATTGAGCAGTGGTTTGTAGTTCTCCTTGAAGAGGTCCTTCACATCCCTTGTAAGTTGTATTCCTAGGTGTTTTATTCTTTTTGTAGCACTTGTGAATAGGAGTTCACTCATGATTTGGCTCTCTGTTTGTCTATTATTGGTGTATAGGAATACTTGTGATTTTTGCACATTGATTTTGTATCCTGAGGCTTTGCTGAAGTTGCTTATCAGCTTAAGGAGATTTGGGGCTGAGATGGTGGGGTTTTCTAAATATACAATCGTGTCATCTGCAAACAGAGACAATTTGACATTCTCTCTTCCTATTTAAATACCCTTTATTTCTTTCCCTGTCCTGATTGCCCTGGCCAAAACTTCCAATACTGTTGAATACGAGTGGTGAGAGAGAGCATCCTTGTCTTGTGCCAGTTTTCAAAGAGAATGCTTCCAGTTTTTGCCCATTCAGTATGATATTGTCTGTGGGTTTGTCATAAATAGCTCTTATTATTTTGAGATAGGTTCCGTCAATACCTAGTTTGTTGAGATTTTAAGCATGAAGGGGTGTTGAATTTTATCAAGGCCTTTTCTGCATCTATTGAGATAATCATGTGGTTTTTGTTATTGATTCTGTTTATGTGATGGATTACGTTTATTGATTTGCATATGTTGAACCAGCCTTGCAACCCAGGGATGAAGCCGACTTGATCGTGGTGGCTAAGCTTTTTGATGTGCTGCTGGATTCTGTTGAGGATTTTTGCATCAATGTCATCAGGGATAGTGGCCTAAACTTTTTTTTTTTTTTTTTTTTTTTGGCTGTGTCTCTGCCAGGTTTTGGTATCAGAATGATGCTGGCCTCATAAAATGAGTTAAGGAGGTGTCCCTCTTTTTTCATTGTTTGGAATAGTTTCATAAGGAATGGTACCAGCTCCTCTTTGTACCTCTGGTAGAATTCAGCTGTGAATCCGTCTGGTCCTGGGCCTTTTTTGGTTGGTAGGCTATTAATTGCCTCAATTTCAGAACCTGTTATTGGTCTATTCAGAGATTAAATTTCTTCCAGGTTTAGTCTTGGGAGGGTGTATGTGTCCAGGAATTTATCCACTTCTTCTGGATTTTCTAGTTTATTTGCATAGAGGTGTTTATAGTATTCTCTGATGGTAGTTTGTATTTCTGTGAGATCAATGGTGATATCCCCTTTATTATTTTTTTATTGTGTCTATTTGAGTCTTCTCTCTTTCCTTATTTATTATTCTGGCTAGTGATCTATCTATTTTGTTAATCTTTTCAAAAAACCAACTCCTGGATTCATTGATCTTTTGAAGGGTTTTTCATGTCTCTGTCTCCATCAGTTCTGCTCTGATCTTAGTTATTTCTTGCCTTCTGCTAGCCTTTGAATTTGTTTGCTCTTGCTTCTCTAGTTCTTTTAATTGTGATGTTAGGGTGCTGATTTTAGATCTTTTCTGCTTTCTCCTGTGGGCATTTAGTGCTATAAATGTCCCTCTAAAACTGCTTTAGCTGTGTCCCAGAGATTCTGGTACATTGTGTCTTTGTTCTCATTCATTTCAAAGAACTTCTTTATTTCTGCCTTAATTTCATTCTTTACCCAGTAGTCATTCAGGAGCAGGTTGTTCAGTTTCCATGTAACTGTGTGGTTTTGAGTGAGTTTCTTAATCCTGAGTTCTAATTTGATTGCACTGTGGTCTGAGAGACTGTTATGATTTCCGTTCTTTTGCATTTGCTGAGGAGTGTTTTACTTCCAGTTATGTAGTCAATTTTAGAATAAGTGCAATGTGGTGCTGAAAATAATGTATATTCTGTTGATTTGGGGTGGACAGTTCTGTAGATGTCTATTAGATCCACTTGGTCCAGAGCTAAGTTCAAGTCCTGAATATCCTTGTTAATTTTCTGTCTCATTGATCTGTCTAATATTGACAGTGGGGTGTTAACATCTCCCACTATTATTGTGTGAGAGTCTAAGTCTCTTTGTAGGTCTCTTAATAACTTGCTTTATGAATCTGGGTGCTCATGTATTGGGTGCATATATATTTAGGATAGTTAGCTCTTCTTGTTGCATTGACCCCTTGACCATTATGTAATGCCCTTTTTTTTTTTTTTATCTGTGTTGGCTTTAAGTCTGTTTTATCAGAGACTGGGATTGCAACCCCTGCTTTTTTTTTTTTTTTTTTGCTTTCCATTTGCTTGGTAAATATTCCTCCATCCCTTTATTTTGAGCCTGTGTGTGTCTTTGTACGTGAGATGGGTTTCCTGAATACAGCACACCAATGGGTCTTGACTCTTTATCCAATTTGCTAGTCTGTGTCTTTTAATTGGGGCATTTAGCCAGTTTACATTTAAGGTTAATATTGTTATGTATGAATTTGATCCTGTCATTATGATGCTAGCTGGTTATTTTGCCTGTTAGTTGATGCATTTCTTCATAGTGTCAATGGTCTTTACAATTTGGTATGTTTTTGCTGTGGCTGGTACCAGTGTTTTCTTTCCAGATTTAGTGCTTCCTTCAGGAGCTCGTGTAAGGCAGGCCTGGTGTTGACAAAATCTCTCAGTATTTGCTTGTCTGTAAAGGATTTTATTTCTTCTTTGCTTATGAAGCTTAGTTTGGCTGGATATGAAATTCTGGGTTGAAAATTCTTTTCTTTCAGTATGTTGAATATTGGCCCCCACTGTTTTCTGGCTTGTAGAGTTTCTACAAAGAGATCTGCTATTAGTCTGATTGGCTTCCCTTTGTGGGTAACCCGACCTTTCTCTCTGGCTTCCCTTAACAATTTTTCCTTCATTTCAACCTTGATGAATCTGATGATTATGTGTCTTGGAGTTTCTCTTCTTGAGGAGTATCGTTGTGGTGTTCTCTGTATTTCCTGAATTTGAATGTTGGAGTGTCTTGCTAGACTGGGGAAGTTCTCCTGAATAATATCCTGAAGAGGGCTTTCCAACTTGGTTCCATTCTCCCATCACTTTCCGGTTACACCAATCAAATGTAGGTTTGGTCTTTTCACATACTCCCGTATTTCTTGGAGGCTTTGTTCATTGCTTTTCATTGTTTTTTCTCTAATCTTGTCTTCATACTTTATTTCATTAAGTTGATAGTCAGTCTCTGATATCCTTTCTTCTGCTTGATCAATTCATCTATTGATACTTGTGTATGCTTCATGAAGTTCTCGTGCTGTGTTTTTCAGCTCCATCAGGTCATTTATGTTCTCTAAACTGGTTGTTCCAGTTAGCAATTTGTCTAACCTTTTTTCAAGGTTCTTAGTTTCCTTGCATTGGGTTAGAACATGCTCCTTTAGCTCAGAGGAGTTTGTTATTACCCACCTTCTGAAGCCTACTTCTGTCAATTTGTCAAACTCATTTTCCATCCAGTTTTGTTCCTTTACTGGTGAGGAGCTGTGATCCTTTGGAGGAGAAGAGATTTTTTGAATTTTCAGCCTTTTTGCCTTGGTTTTTCCTCATCTTATTGGATTTATCTACCTTTGGTCTTTGATGTTGGTGACCTTTGGATGGAGTTTTTGAGTGGATGTCCTTTTTGTTGATGTTCATGCTATTCCTTTCTGTTTGTTAGTTTTCCTTCTAACAGGCCCCTCTGGTACAGGTCTGCTGGATTTTGCTGGAGGTCCACTCCAGACTCTGTTTGCCTGGGTATCACCAGCAGAGGCTGCAGAACAGCAAAGATTGCTGCCTGTTCCTTCTTCTGGAAGCTTTGTCCCAGAGGGACACCCACCACATGCCAGCCAGAGCTCTCCTGTGTGAGGTGTTTGTCGACCCCTGCTGGGAGGTGTCTCCCAGTCAGGAGGCACGGGGTCAGGGACCCACTTGAGGAGGCAGTCTGTCTCTTAGCAGAGCTCAAGCGCTGTGCTGGGAGATCCACTGCTCTCTTCAGAGCTGGCGGGCAGGAACGTTTAAGTCTGCTGACGCTGCGCCCACAGCTGCCCTTTCCCACATGTGCTCTGCCTAGGGAGATGGGAGTTTTATCTATAAGCCCCTGACTGGGGCTGCTGCTTTTCTTTCAGAGATGCCCTGCCCAGAGAGGAGGAGTCTAGAGAGGCAGTCTGGCTACAGTGGCTTTGCCAAGCTGTGGCGGGCTCCACCCAGTTCGAACTTCCAGGAGGCTTTGTTTACACTGTGAGGGGAAAACCGCCTACTCAAGCCTCAGTAATGGTGGACACACCTCCTCCCACCAAGCTGGAGCATCCCAGGTCGACTTCAGACTGCTGTGCTGGCAGTGAGAATTTCAAGCCAGTAGATCTTAGCTTGCTGGGCTCTGTGGTGGTGGAATCTGCTGAGCTAGACCACTTGGCTCCCTGGCTTCAGCACCCTTTCCAGGGAAGTGAATGGCTCTGTCTTGCTGGCATTCCAGGCACCATTGGGGTATGAAAAAAAAACTCCTGCAGTTAGCTTGGTGTCTGCCCAAATGGCTGCCCAGTTTTGTGCTTGAAACCCAGGGCGCTGGTAGTGTAGGCACCCGAGGGAATCTCCTGGTCTGCAGGTTGTGAAGACTATGGGAAAAGCATAGCATCTGGGCCAGAATGCACCATTTCTCATGGCACAGTCCCTTATGGCTTCCCTTGGCTAGGGGAGGGAGTTCCTTGACCCCTTGCACTTCCCGGGTGAGGCCATGCCCCACCCTGCTTCGGCTCACCCTCCGTGTGCTGCACCTACTGTCTAACCAGCCCCAATGAAATGAGCCAGGTACCTCAGTTGGAAATGCAGAAATCACTCGCCTTCTGTGTTGATCTCGCTGGGAGCTGCAGACTGCAACTGTTACTGTTCAGCCATCTTGCCAGCCACTATTAATGTCTTACGTAAGGCTTTCCATGACCTAGCCTTCCTCACCTCTCCAGTCTCATTTGCTAGAAACATCATCCTAGTTTCAGCCAGCTCACAAAAGGCTCAACATACCTTCCCCACCTTCATGCTACATATCATAGAGATACACTGTGTTTCCTCAATCTCAAATACCTATCGCCCAGATACTGTCTAACATCCATTTCTCCTTCAAGAGTCATATGTCATCTTCTCCTGACCACCCCCATCTTACAGATGGCCCATGTCTGTGCACCCCAGGAATTCTATCATGGAATTTATCACAGGACACTAATTTTCAGTTCACTTGCCTGTCTTCACATTTAGATTTTGAACTCTTTTTTTTTTTTTTTTTGAGACGGAGTCTCACTCTGTCACCCGGGCTGGAGTGCAGTGGCACAATCTCAGCTCACTGCAAGCTCCACCTCCCGGGTTTACGCCATTCTCCTGCCTCAGCCTCCTGTGTAGCTGGGACTACAGGCGCCCGCCACCTCGCCCGGCTAGTTTTTTGTATTTTTTAGTGGAGACGGGGTTTCGCCGTGTTAGCCAGGATGGTCTTGATCTCCTGACCTCGTGATCCGCCCGTCTCGGCCTCCCAAAGTGCTGGGATTACAGGCTTGAGCCACCGCGCCCGGCCGATTTTGAACTCATTAAGAGAAGTCATAGTGCCTAAAACCCAGTAATATACTTCATAGATATTTGTCACATAAATTACATTTCTCAATCCAATTTCTAAACAGAGGCATAGAGAAAGGAGCAGACCAAAGTAGAACTAGCACACACTGAATTAAAACATGGTAGTAACTCCAATGGGGAAATTTGGGGCCCTGACAAACTATACGTAAGGTTATTTGGTAGCAGGGAAAATTTCTTGGAGCCACTTAAAGCAGCATCATTTATATGGTCACTTGTGAGAGGTTAGCCCTGTCCTAAGGACCAAATTTGATTTAATACTCCAAGGTTCATTTATGTACAAGATCACTCCTCCACATCCAAAGAGGAGAAGGGTAAATCATCATCTGTGTCATCTCTGAAAAGAAAGGACAAGAATGTATTCTTACTGCTGGATGTTCCACTACCTTAAAGACCTTATGAGAAATGTGGCATGCCTATGTTTTTACGAGGTCAAATGGATGATTTTCAGTGACTAATGATGATGTCAACTGGCTTCCAAAGATTTTTTTATTTTGTGAAAAATGATTCAAAAGCATAAGGTTCAAAAGATACCATAAGGATATTTCACCAACATACATTTTCCAAGATACTGAACACCTTTAAATAGAGTAGTATATTGTTTTGCAAATGTTCCAACTGAATTCAAGCCAAAAATATTTATTCATTTATTTATCCAATTGGTGAACAAATAATTATCAAGTACTTATTATGCACTTTGATGATGCAGTATAAACTGTAGATATAAATGAATAAAATGCATTTCCTAACTTTAAGGAATCCGTAGCCCAAAGGGACAAGATATATAAACAATAACAGTATATAACAAATACAGTGGTGACATAAGCAAAGCGTTGTGGGGAATTGTTGGTAGTATTAACATTCAAAATGTCAGCTGTTCCTCATCCTGTTGACTAATGACTGTTCCAGCATACTTCCTCATCCTGTTGACTAATGACATATGATTTATTGTAGCCAATGAAATATGAGCAGAATTGACATGCAACACTCTGAGCAAAGAGCCACTGCTCGGTTTCACTATATTTTATTTTCCCTATGCCCATTGATCAGCAATATCTCAAATAAAGCCTGCTCTGCAAGCCTGGGCCCAAGAGTAAAAATGA
The DNA here is from genome assembly GCF_003255815.1 of Theropithecus gelada. Taxonomy (NCBI): domain Eukaryota; kingdom Metazoa; phylum Chordata; class Mammalia; order Primates; family Cercopithecidae; genus Theropithecus; species Theropithecus gelada. Next base: position 45,291,416 of record NC_037689.1, read on the forward strand.
TTCAGAGGAAAGACATAGCAGACTTGAAATGGATATGTAACATAAATGAGAAATAAACTTAAGTCTCTGAGATTTTGAAGCTGTGACGGTTAATATTAGGTGTTAACTTGACTTAATTGAAGGATGCCTAGAGAGCTGGTAAAATATTGTTTCTGGGTGTGTCTGTGAGGGTGTTGCCAGAAGAGACTGACATTTGAGTCAGTGCACTGGGAGAAGAAGAGCCGCCATCAATGTGGGTGGCACCTTCATTCGGCTGCCAGCACGGCTAGAACAAAGCGGGTAGAAGAAGGTGGGATAAGCTAGCTTGCTGAGTCTCCTGGCTTTCATTTTCCTCCTATGCTGGATGCTTCTTTCTGTTCCTCCTGCCCTTGGACATCAGAATCCAGGTTCTTCAGCCTTTGGACTGTTGAACTTACACCAGTGGTTTGCCGGGGACTCTCAGGCCTTTGGCCATAGACAAAAATCTGCACTGTTGGGTTCCCTGCTTTTGAGACTTTTGGATTCTGACTGAGCCACTACTGGCCTCTCTCTTCACCAGCTTGTAGACCACCTATCACGGAACTTCACCTTGTGATCATGTGAGCCAGTTCTCCCTAATAAACTCTCTTTCATATATACTTACATCTTATTAGCTCTATCTCTCTGGAGAACGCTGACTAATATAGAAGCCACTTGCTACTGCAGTATAACCTAGCCCATACTGACTGAAATAGTTGTTATGAAGAAATTAATCTTGGGTGTGGTACAAGTTAAAGTTATAGAAGAAGTGACATATTCAGTTGGATCTTGAAGGCTGAGTAGGAGTAGTGAGGAAAGGGTTTTTAGGGCAGAGATTCTGGTGTGAGCAAAGATCTGGTGGTGTGGAAGTATATATCCTATTTAGACAAGTTACCCCCCACACTGGATTGTAAAATATATGCTAGAGTTACATGCGAAAGATCCATTGCTCATGCCAAAAAAAATAAAATGAATAAAATGCATTTCCTAACTTTAAGGAATCCATAGCCCAAAGGGACAAGATATATAAACAATAATAGTATATAACAAATACAGTGGTGACATAAGCAAAGCGTTGTGGGGAATTGTTGGTAGTATTAACATTCAAAATGCTGCTTAGGAGTCACAAAAAGGTTTTTAAGGATTCCGAGTTTAAAGTTTGTAGCCAAAATCAGGTTGAAGGCAATTGAAAATAGAAAAGAAACATCTAAAGGTTTTTATTCCCTCGAGTTTAGAACCCCTTAAACTGAAAAGAGGTTAAATGATACACCCACAAAGTACTGGAGGTTGAAATGGAGCCCAAACAGCCTGTAGGACACTTGACTCAGCTCAAAAGAGAATAACAGTAGAGGGAAACAATATTAAGTGGCTACTACTGTATTATTTCCAGAAAAAAAAGAGCCTCTGGGCACATTGTGAGCTTTCAAAACACTCTAGACTTGGCTCTGAGTGCAGACCGAAGGGAAAAAAGGAAAACAAGGCAGGGTGGCAAAAGGGCAGAGTGACTTACAGGCACAGTAAAAAGCAGCTTGTGCTGTATGCCAGGCTTTAGCCTTGGTAACAATTCTTTGTTTTCTTGTTCTATTTTATTTCTTGATAAAAACTCATTCTAAAGTAGTCCTTAAAGCCATCTGGCTTCTCACCAAGTTTTGACTACTGAAGTGAGACAGCTTATTGGTTTTTCTTGCCATATTATATTGATTATACATGAAAACCTATCTGAGATGCTTTCTACAATGTCTTTCCATCATATGAAGGTCTTAATGTCTCAGTTAGACAAAGATACTACAAGCCATCTTAGAAGGTATACTGTATAGGTTGCCCACAAAATAAATAAATAAACTGGAATTCAACATGGCTGCCCAAGGTCAACCTAGACTATTTAATGAAGTTCAGCCACAGACTAGTTCCCATTTTTCCTAGAGAATTGTTTCCTCTTTGGAACAATGCTTACCATGTGTAAACTTCGTAATCAGTCTTTCCACATTCTTTTAAATATCTCATTGGCTATATATTGGCCTTTCCAAAACAATCAAGTGTCCTACTGTGAGTTCTCAACATTACTAATTGACATTGAAGAGATAGTTTTACCATAAAGTTTTGGAGGCTTAACACTGGAATTAGGAGCTATTCAGTATAGCATCTTCAGGGTCAGGGCATTCCCTGAAAAAAAACATAGGATCCTACAAGATAGAAAACCCTACTTCACTCTCCTCTCCTTATCTACTTTCTACTCTTTTTTTCTTTTCTTTCTAAATTTTATTACAGTAAGAACACTTAATATAAGATCTACCCTCTGGGCCGGGCGCGGTGGCTCAAGCCTGTAATCCCAGCACTTTGGGAGGCCGAGATGGGCGGATCACGAGGTCAGGAGATCGAGACCATCCTGGCTAACACAGTGAAACCCCGTCTCTACTAAAAATACAAAAAACTAGCCGGGCGAGGTGGCGGGCGCCTGTAGTCCGAGCTACTCCGGAGGCTGAGGCAGGAGAATGGCGCAAACCCGGGAGGCGGAGCTTGCAGTGAGCTGAGATCCGGCCACTGCACTCCAGCCTGGGCTACAGAGCAAGACTCCGTCTCAAAAAAAAAAAAAAAAAAAAAAAAAACAAAAAAAAAAAAAGATCTACCCTCTGAACAGATTTTTAAGTACATACAAAACAGGCACAATGCCATACAGCAGATCTCCAGAACTTATTCATCTTGAAACTGTTTACCTGCTGATTTAGCATCTCCATTTCCTCTTCCCTCAACCCCTGGCAACCACCATTCTATTCTCTGCTTCCTATGAGTTTGACAATTTTAGATACTTCATGTAAGTGGAATAATGCAGTAATTATCTTACTATGAATGGCTTATTTCATTTAGCATAATGTCCTCAAGTTCCATCCATGTTGTTGCATATTGGAAGACTTCCTTTCTTAAGGCTAAATAATACTCCAATGTATGCATATACCACTTTTTTTATCCAATCATAAACATTTAGGTTGTTTCCATTTTGGCCTATTGTGAATAGTGCTGCAGTGAATACGGGAGTGCTAGTATCTCTTCAAGATCCTGATTTCAATACTTTTGGTAAAATACTCAGAAGTGAGATGGCTAGATCATATAATAGTTCTCTTTTCTAATATTATAAGGAACCTCCATACTATTTTCCATAGGGGCTGCAATTCCTACTAACAGTGTACATGGGTTCCAATTTCCCCACAACCTCATCACACTTGGTCTTTTGTGTTTTTGATAATAGCCATTCTAACAAGTATGACGTGATATCTCATTGTGGTTTCCATTTACATTTCTCTAATCATTGGTGACATTAAGCATCTTTTTATACACCTGTTAGTCATCTGTATGTCTTATTTGGAGAAATACCCCACCCTGCTTTGGTTCACCCTCCTTGGGCTGCACCCACTATCTAACGAGTCTCAATGAGATGAGTCAGATACCTCAGTTGGAAATGCAGAAATCACCCGCCTTCTGCATTGATCTCACCGGGAGCTACAGACCAGAGCTGTTCCTATTCAGTCATCTTGCCAGCCACCCTATTGATTCTCTTTCTCTGGAGAACCTTGACTAACATATACATTTTACCTGGCATCCACACCATTGTCTCTATGATTCAACATACAATGATGATTCCGTCTCCTGGAACATAGTTGATGGAACCATGGACTATGTAACTGACCCGTGGCTTGGCTTAAAAATTTTTTGTTGGTCTAGCAGGTCTATTCCCTTGGGAATCCAAACTGAGATAATAAAGCAATTGGGCATCAGGAACTGAGACTGAAAGAATGTATATAGAGAGGTCTCATGATTTATAATCAGCAGCCAGGAGGCCTCATGGCAGGCTAGATTTTAAGGAAGCAGATACTCTGAGAGCTACAGAGAAACCATAAGCAAGAGATCATGTAGCCTGTGTGAGAGGAGATAACAGCCAATCCCTAGATTTTTCTTGGCTTCTAATGCTTTTCCTGTTCCAGTGCCTGTGTATCCTCACAACAAACTCGACTTCTCAAGTCTTCTTGTGTGGTTTCCTGTTTCTCACAACCTGCAGAGCCCAGTTAGAACTTGGCACTGTCTTCAGAGTCCTCCATGACTGCTCATATTTTTAGGAAATGTACTTTCATCAGTTCCCTAACACGGCTTATATTTCTCTTACGAGGCCTCTAACATCAATAATAATAATAATAAAAGAAATTAAATGATCAAAAAGAAAGGAAATGCCTCCACTGACACCAACTCATGGGAAAACACTAGATATAACTGGATTAATCCATTCATTAAAAATAAGCAGTTGCTCTCCGCGGTTTTTGCTTGGCCAAATTTAAAGGCCAGGAGAAGTCTGAACATATCTCTGGACTACGTAAATTCCTCTCTTTCTTTACGTTAGGATACCCACAGTGGAAAGGCTCTGTATGGAAACAGGGCTAAATGCATCTCAGGTGGGCTTTTCCAAGAAGTGTTACAACAGCATTTCCTCAAAGGAGGCATATAGAAGCACATATGAAGGGAGAGAACTGTCTCCCAATAGGATAGCAAAGACAGAAGGCAAAACAGGCACTAAGTCAGATAACCGTTCTGTATTTGTTTTAATGAGTAGAAGAGAGAAATGTGCCCAGAGCAGCTGTATAAGACTGAGGGTGAGTAATTAAACTGTCTACAAGGTTTTTGGTATTGCTGTTATAAGAAGCTTCGAAATGGATGAGACACCAGAATCAGTCTGCCTGCTTACATGCTGAGTCAAAAAAATAGAAATCCCTTGGGGAGATTTGAGCACTTGCTTGGTTCTGGCGGAAGTGCTGCTGATTGAAAAGTGGCGGGTGGCATGTTCTCCTTGGGATAAATGCTTTTTGAGTCCATTGGCAGGCACCTCAGGGGCCCATGTTTGAATGAAGCTGAAGGGACACTTGGGTCATTTTTCTTCCTGTCTTATTACCAGAAATACAAATTTAGGTAAATGACATGGAGCAGTATTTCTCAGTTCTGTTTTCCAAACCATTTCCCTTTTCACCAAGCATAAATATATCATGCCCTTTTCTAATGTTATTTGAAATTTCAAAATCTGATTTACAACAAATCAATGTAATATGACTAAAGATTACTTTCAGACTAAGCATTTATTCTTTTAACGTCACTAAACAGGATATGAAAGTTATCATGTTTTAACTTAAATTTTAAAGTCAAAGTTATCCAGTTACTCAAGTTTCTTGAATGATAAGCATATTCTGTAGCTCTCATGTGTATTCCTCTCTCTCTCCCCCATATATATATATATATGTACACACACATAAATATATATGTTTTCTTAATGTTGAGCTAGATGCTGTGACCAGTTTATACCTATAAACGAGCGCAAAAATATTTGTGGTTAATATATTTGTGAGACAAGACTTTCACACCTAACATCTAAGTTGACTATCATTGCAGAGTTATGATACTATGTTGAATCGTAGATATGACGGTGTGAATACCAGGTAAAATGTATGTGTTAGTCAAGGTTCTCCAGAGAAAGAGAATCAATAGGGTGGCTGCCAAGATGGCCGAATAGGAGGAGCTCTGGTCTGCGGCTCCCAGTGAGATCGACGCAGAAGGCAGGTGATTTCTGCATTTCCGACTGAGGTACCTGACTCTCTATATACATTCTTTCAGCCTCAGTTCCTGATGCCAATTGCTTTATCTTCTCAGTTTGGATTCCCAAGGGAATACACCTGATAGACCAACAAAAAGATTTTAAGCCAAGCCATGGGTCAGGTACATAGTCCATGGTTCCATCAGTTATGTTCCAGGAGATGGAATCACGTGATCTGTGTAAGAATATCCCTCCTGAACTGTTAATGAGTAGATGTTTTCTCCTAAAAGGAACTTCAAACTGATAAGAACAGATACTATACTTGATCTTAGCCAAAAGCTGGTGGCATCATGCTACCTGACTTCAAACTATACTATAAGGCTACAGGAACAAAACAGCATGGTACTGATACTAAAACAGATATATAGACCAATAGAACAGAACAGAGGCCTCAGAAATAGAGCCACACATCTACAACCATCTGATCTTTGACAAACCTGACACAAACAAGAAATGGGGAAAGGATTCTCTATTTAATAAATGGTGGTGGGAAAACTGGCTAGCCATATGCAGAAAACTGAAATTGAACCCCTTCCTTACACCTTATACAAAAATTAACTCAAGATGGATTAAAGACTTAAATAAATGTAAGACATAAAACTATAAAAACCCTAGAGGAAAACCTAGGCAATACCATTGAGCACATGGGCATGGGCAAAGACTTAATGACTAAAACACCAAAAGCAACGGCAGCAAAAGCCAAAATTGACAAATGGGATCTAATTAAACTAAAGAGCTTCTGCACAGCAAAAGAAACTATCATCAGAGTGAACAGGCAGCCTGCAGAATGGGAGAAAAATTTTGCAATCTATCCATCTGACAAAGGGCTAATATCCAGAATCTACAAGGAACTTAAACAAATTTACAAGAAGACAAAAATAACCCCATCAAAAATGGACAAGGGATATGAACAGACACTTCTCAAAAGAAGACATTTATGTGGCCAACAAACATATGAAAAAAAGCTCATCATCACTGGTCATTAGAGAAATGCAAATCAAAACCACAATGAGATACCATCTCACACCAGTTAGAATGGCAATCATTAAAAAGTCAGGAAACAACAGATGCTGGAGAGGATGTGGAGGAATAGGAACGCTTTTACACTGTTGGTGAGAGTGTAAATTAGTTCAACCATTGTGGAAGACAGCGTGGTGATTCCTCAAGGATCTAGAACCAGAAATACGATTTGACCCAGCAATCCCATTACTGGGTATGTACCCAAAGGATTATAAATCATTCTACTATAAAGACGCATGCACACCTATGTTTATTGCGGCACTGTTCACAATAGCAAAGACTTGGAACCAACCCAAATGCCCATCAATGATAAACTGGATGAAGAAAATGTGGCATATACACACCATGGAATACTATGCAACCATAAAAAGGATGAGTTCATGTCCTTTGCAAGGACATGGATGAACGTGGAAACCATCATTCTCAGAAAACTAACACAGGAACAGAAAACCAAACACCGTATGTTCTCACTCATAAGTAGGAGTTGAACAATGAGAACACATGGACACAAGGAGGGGAACATCACATGCCAGGGACTGTCGAGAGGTGAGGGGATGGGGAGGGACAGCATTAGGAGACATACCTAATGTAGATGATGGGTTGATGGGCGCAGAAAACCACCATGTCACATATATACCTATGTAACAAACCTGCACGTTCTGCACATGTATCCCAGAATTTAAAGTATAATTTTTAAAATTAAACAAAATCTAGAAGAAAAAAACGGAACGTCAAGACACACTTCAGAGAAAAGTGGCAGAGAAGGCAGCTCTCATTTTTTCCTCCCCACGCCCCCTCAACAAATTAAACACAAGCAGAAACCGTCAAAACCAACTGTTTCGGAACTGGAAAACAGTCAAAGGTTAACAACAATCAAGCAAACATTGAATTAAGAATAAAAGCAACTTCAAAACAGTAGGAAAGCTTTAGGTCATTTTTATTTGCCTTTATTCCAACTCTTCCCTGCCACAACAGGAGCCATAGCCCACACTCCCAGTGTAAGACTGTGGTCACTGGTGCCTAAGGAACAGAGCAGACCTTATTTGCAGATTATCGTTTATGTCTATTCTAACCTGTCTGTGGCAGGTTATTGATAAAAGGAACTTATCTCTGTTTCACCTAACTCAGATTCACTAAGAAAAAGCAAGAGGCACCACTCAAAAACACTGCAAGCCCAACTAACAACCCATCAACACCTGGGACAAAAGATTAATGTTGCAAAATATAATAAAATGCCTAAGGCCTGGGAGCTAAAGTTGGGAAGAATTTCTTTGGAAAATTGGGAAATTCAATAACACCTATGTATAGCAGGGAATTTATGAAGCAACATAAATGCCAAGGGTAAGATGTATACTTAGAAAACACAGAGAACCCTAAGTTTTCATTTTGGGCTGAATATTGGAATCAATGCAAGCAAGCCTAAATACAGAAGTAGAACTCTGAAACAGAGGTAATGTGGAAAGGCTGAGAGACATGTTTTCCATTTGTGTGTATTGTTCTTGTTTTGTTTTTGCTTGTTTGCTTTTAGCTTCAGGCACTCAAAAAATCTCTGTCAAATTTAGTATAGTACTAGAATTACTAGCAAGAACAATCAGACAAGAAGAAGAAATAAAAAGCATCCAAATCAAATCAAAAGAAGTAACATTTTCTCTGGTTGCAGATGACATTATCTTATATGTAGAAAATACTAAAGAATCTGCAAAAATAATAATACACGAATTCAGCCAAGTAGAAAGATACAAAATCAACATACAAAACTCAGTTGCATTTCTTTACACCAATAATCTCTATAAAAATAAAAATAAAAAAAAACCAAAAAAAACACAAGAAAACAATCCCATATACAATACCTACAAAAAAAAAACTATTTAGGAATAAATTTAACCAAGTAAGTTGAAGATCCATACACTAAAAACTACAAAACATTGATGAAAAAAATTGAAGAAGACACAAATAAATGAAAAGATATCCTACGTTCACAGATTGGAAGAAATAATATTGTTAAAGTGTCCATACTACCCAAGTGATCCAAGTGATCTACAATTTCAATGCAATCATGCAATCCCTACCAATCATCCAATGGCATTTTCCACAAAAATTTAAAACAAAACAAAACCTATTCTAAAATGTGTATGGAACCACAAAAGACTCCTCCTAACCAAAATAATCTTAAGACAAAAAAGCAAATGAAGGCATCACACTTCCTGATTTCAACTTATATTACAAAGCTATAATAATCAAAACAGTATGGTATTGACATAAACAGAGACAAAGACCAATGGGACAGAATAGGAACCCCAGAAATAAACTTAAACCTATATGGTCAACTAATTTTCCACAAGGGCACCAAGAGTAAACAATGGGAAAAGGACAGTCTCTTTAATAAATGGTAATGGGAAAAGTGGATATCCACAAGCAAAAAAAAAAAAAAAAAGACAAGAAGAGAAACTGGAACTTTCTTTAATCCCATACATCAACTTGAAATGTATTAAAAGACCTGAACATAAGACCCAAAACTGTAAAACACCAAACAAAAAATTGAGTGGAAAAGCTTCATGATATTAGCCTGGGTAATGATTTTTTTAGATATCACGCCAAAAGTTCAGGCAAGAAAAACAAAATGAACCAGTTAAACTATATCAAACTAAAAAGCTTTTCCACAGCAAAGGAGACAATCAACAGAATGAAAAGGTAACCTACAAAATGGGAGAACATATTTGCAAGCCATATATATAAAATATATATAAGAAATTCAGACAACTCAATAGTAAAAAAAAAAAAAAAAATTGGACAACAGACCTAAATAGACCTAAAGTTTTACAAAGAAGATATACAAATGGACAATGGGTATATGAAAAGGTGCTCAACATCACTAATCATGAAAGAAATACAATATCATGAGATATTAACTCACACCTGTTTGGGTGTTAGATGACTATTATCAAAAAGACAAGAGATGTGTTGGTAAGGATGTGAGGAAAAGGGAACTCTTGTACGCTGTTGATGATAATGTAAATTGTTACAGCCATTATGAAAAACAGTATGAAGGTTCCTCAACAAATTTTTTAAAAAGAGCTACTATATGATACAGCAATTCCTCTTCTGGGCATATACCTAAAGGAAATGAAATCAGCACATTGTAGAGCTATCTGCAACTCCATGTTCACGGAAGCATTATTAACAATAGCTAATATATAAAAGCAAACTAAGTACCCATCAATAGATGAATAGATAAATAAATCATGGTATATATACACAATGAATATTATTCAGCCTTAGAAAAGAAAGAGACACTGCCATTTGGGATGACATGGATGAACCTGAAGGACATTATGCTGGGGGAAGTAAGTGAGACATAGAAAGACAAATAATGTGTGATCTCACACTTATTTGACTTTTTAAGAAAGTCAAATAAATAGAAACAAAGAGTAGAATGGTGGATAGCAGAGGTGAGGAGAGAAGGAAATGGGAAGAAGTAGGTCAAAGTAGGTCAAAATTCCACCTAACAACTTTGTAGTTAGGTGGAACAAATAATATACAGGATAAGGACTATGTTAATAATATTGTATAACTGAATATTCATATATAGAGGAATGAAACTAGACCACTCTCTCTCACCATGTACAAAAATCAAATCAAAATGGATTGAAGACTTAAATATAAGACCTCAAACTATTAAGCAACTACAGGAAAACATTGGGGAAACTCTCCAGGAAATAGGACCAGACAAAGATTTCTTGAATAATACCCTACTAGCACAGGCAACCAAATCAAAAATGGACTAATAGGATCACATCAAGTTAAAAAGATTCTGCATAGCAAAAGAAACAATCAACGAAGTACAAAGACAACCCAAAGAATGGGAGAAAATATTTGAAAAGTACTCATCTTACAAGGGATTGATTAATAACCAGAATATATAAGGAACTCAAACAGCTCTGTAGGAAAAAATCTAATGATCTGATTTTAAAATGGGCAAAAGATTTGAATAGACGTGTCTCAAAAGAAGACATACAAATGGCCATCAGTTCTATGAAAAAGTGTTCAACATTATCGGTCATCAGAGGAATGCAAATCAAAACTACAATAAGATATCATCTCACTCCAGTTAAAATGCCTTTTATCCAAAAGTGAGGCAATAATGAAGGCTGGCAAGGATGTGGAGAAAAGGGAAAACTTGTACACTATTGGTGGGAATGTAAATTAGTGCAACCACTATGGAGAACAGTATGGAGATTCATCAGAAAACTAAAAATAGGACTACTATATGACCCAACAATCCAAAGGAAAAAAAAAATTGGTATATCAAAGAGATATCTGCATGTCCATGTTTATTGCAGCACTATTCACAATAGCTAAGATTTTGAAACATCAACATCTGTGTCCATCAACAGATGACTGGATAAAGAAAATGTGTTACATATGCACAATGGAGTACTATTCTGCTATAAAAAAGAATGAGATCCTGTCATTTGCAGTAACATGGATGGAACTGAGATCATTACGCTAAGTGAAATAAGCCAGGCATGGAAAGACAAGTTTTGCATGTTGTCACTTATTTGTGGGAGCTAAAAATTAAAACAATTGAACTCATGGAGATATAGAGTAGAATGATGGCTACCAGAGGCTGGGAACAGTAGTGGGGGAGGGGGAGTGGGAAGTGGAGATAATTAATGGGTACAAAAACTATAGAAAGAGTGAATAAGGTCTAGTATTTGCTAGCACAACAGGGTAACTGTAGTCAATAATTTAATTGTACATTTAAAAATAACTAAAAGTGTAACTGGATTGCTTGTAACACAAAGGATAAATGCTTGAGGTGATGGATACCCCATTTACCCGGATGGGATTATTACACATTGTCTGTATCAAAATATCTCATGTATCCCACAAATACATATACCATGTACCCATAAAAATTAAAAATAAAAAAAAAATAAGAGAACAAGACACTGCCTCTGCTCCTAAGCGGCTCACTTGTCACTGAGGAGACATGTTAGATGGTAGCCTGTGGTACAAGTTTCTCTGTCAGACCTTTAAAGTGTCAGACTTTAGTCTCCTTTCCCTGTAAGTTAATTTTTGCTAGCCTAGAATAAGTCAGCCTCAGAGAAAGGCTGTTTGCCTCAGCTGTTTACCTTGCTGTTTACCTCACTAATGTAGATTTTCTGTACAGATGCAAATCTTCTCCACAAAAGACAGCTTTTCAAAAGTATTCCTGTGATTTGCAGCGCCTGTGAATAGACATATGGAAGTATATTTTGGGGTGAAATATTCTGGTTTCCTTCAATAGTAATAAACACCTACATTGACAAGAAGAGCGAGCCCAAATAAACAACCTAACATTATGTCCCAAGAAGCTAGAAAAAGGACAAATAAAACCTGAAAAATCTAATAAAAGCTAGTAAATGAAGGGGAAAGGGGCATTAAAATAATAAATCTAAAAATATATTATCTCAAGTAAAGACATATTGCTAAAGAATGGGTATAATATTCAAGTAAGGCTCGAAGCATGCAAATAATAGCATATACTGTCTATACTATATATTACTTACATATAATAAAAATGTTTAAAAACATGCTTAGAAATGAAACACATCAAATACAGCAGAGGAGGTGTGCAATCAGGTTTTTACTCTTTAAAAACTACATTTGTCTGACTACTGAAGTTGGGTGATGAAATATTGAATGCATTGGGTGCACTATTCTCTCCACTTTGGGTTCTGTTTTAAAAATTTTGATGATAAAGTTACTATACAGAACAAACAACTGTTAAAAAAAATCAAAAAAGCTTTAAGACAACTGGAAAACTTTGATTATAGGCTCGGTATTAGATAACATTAAGAACATTTTACTAATTCTTCTTAACATTAAGAACAGTCTACTAATAGTGAAACTGCCTTTGCAAAAATTATAGCTGAGGAAACTATGACAGTGAAAGGGATCTGACCTAACCAATTCCATCTTGCTTTCAACCTTGAAGCTGTCTTTTCTCATTCCTAGGCATGGGCCAAGCTAACTTTGGGAGAAATTTAGTTTATAGTTTAAATATTAGCCCTTCCCCAAAACTAAACTATTGTAAAACCAATGAAAGGCCACCAAGTTAGGATGAGAGGAGCTTGAATTCTACATAATTACCAGCAATTATTCCAGAGGTCATAAGATTTGCAACTTTCCCAATTACTACTGAAGATAACATCACTATTATAGAATCTAAGATTGGCCTTTTAAGATGTCTTTTCAGGTTTTTGCATTTCTGACAACCAGATGGCTCCACCTGGACCTGCCAACCAGTCCTGAGGCCCCCACCCAGGAACTGACTCAATGTAAGAGGACGGCTTCAACTCCCTATGATTTCATCTCCGAGCCAACCAATCAGCACTCCCAACTCACTGGTCCCCTACGCAGCAAATTATTCTTTAAAACTCTGATCCCCAAACTCTCAGGGAGACTGATTTGAGTTATAAGTCTCCAGTCTCCTGTACAGCCAGCTCTGTGTGAATTGAATACTTTCTCTGTTGCAATCCCCTGTATTAATAAATTGGCTCTGTCTAGACAGCAGGAAAGGAGAATCCTTTGGGTTGTCACAATGGCACAGTGGTTATGTGAATGAAACAAATGACCTCAGTGATTCATATGAAAATATTTACAACTGAACAACATGATGTCTAGGATTTTCTTTAAAAATATTCTAGCAAAATTTTAAGAAGGGGTAGAGGATAGGTGAAAATTAGATTGGTAAATGTTGCTAATTGCTAAAACTGAATGAAGGTTACATGAGTATTCATTATAATACATGTTTTACTTTGGTATATTTAACTTTGTATACACAATATTATATTTTACTACTATAGAGGCTAAGGGAAAACTCCCCCTTTGACCTCTGAAATTTCACTGAAAAATTAACTGATAAAAGACAGATTAATAGGAGAAATGGCATACAAATTTATTAGCATGCACAGGGGAGAATCACAGAGTGATTACTGAATATCTCTCATAAGACCCAGATACTTGTATAGCCTTATTTCAGAAGGGAGCAGGGAGATGGGGAATATAGGTAATTCTGTTGAGGGGCAACAAGTGATTGCTAGGGAGAATGAGTGGATCAAGGAACAGAGATTAACCTGTAAGTGTTTCTCTTTGAAAACTGAATGAGCCTGAGAGACAGACATTATTTTGCGAAAGGGTCTGTTCAGTCCTGGTTACATTCTTGATCTTTTCTGCAATAAATAATGAGACAACAGGGAAGGGAAGGAAGAACAGTTGTTTTCCTTGGTAGGTCCTTCTGGTTTTTATGTAGATAGGGGAAAAGTTTCTTCCAGTGCCTGTTGGTCTCTAAGAACCTCTAATTCAAATTACTCATTTTAGCAGGGAGCCATGCTGGGGGATGAAGGTCCCTGCACTCCTTCAGTATATTATATTAAAATGTTATGATTTGAAAATGCTGGAGGTAGGTACACAGATGTTCATTATATTTCTTCTTTTTATATGTTGGAAATACTGTTTAATTTTAAAAAGGGAAAAAACTTATTTAAAAAATTGTATACATTCCCCACATAAACCTTACCAGTTTCTCACAAATATTTCTGTAATACTGCTCTTTAAAACTTAAAAGAGCCTACATGTCCTGCAAAGTAGACTTTTTAAAAAGACCTTTATCTCAGAAATGTCATATGTTCTAGAAAAACCCCAAGACGTCAGAATTCATTTTTAAACTAAAATTTCAAAGATGCAGGAGGCTCCTAAACTTGTTTTCTCTTTGTATTTCCAAAGATTTGTCATGCCCTTTTAATACAATGCCTTCTTTATCCCCCAAAGAATTCCTGCTGCTTAACGTCTCTGTGAAACCCCTATGGTGCTATGAAGTAGGGTAAATAAAATATGCTCCCCTTGGAGGAAAAGTGTTTGTCCATAAGAAGTAATTTACCTCTTGGAGCCAAAACACACCCATTCCACTCCCAGAAGAAGATTGTATGCTTTGTCCTGTCAAAATGTAGGACTGTGTATGGGGAAGGTGGAGAGGGAGATAAAATTTGCCAAGTTAATGAATCAGGAGGCAAGGAATATTAGAAAAAGCACCAGGCCTGGAGCCAGCCCCACCATGTATTAGCTGCATAGTCTTGGACAAGCTGTTTTAGTGTCTCTACATTTCAGAGAAGTTGTGATAGGTTTATATCAGTGGTCTTTAATCCTGGCTGCACCTTAGAATTCCTGGAGATCTTTTTAAAACTTCTAATGCCTGGGCCCTACCCCATTCAAAAATCTCTGGGATAGATCTGAAGCAAGGATCATCCTTAATGCTCCTCAGGTGATTCTAAGCTGCAGCCAGGGTGGTGACCCTCTGGTTTTGTAACTGCCCAGTGGGTTCATTTTGCCTGCTGCCCAAATAGAGCTGATTTATCAAGACAGGGGAATTGCAATAGAGAGAGAATTTAATTCATGCAAAGCTGACTGAATGGGAGACCAGAGTTTTATTATTACTCAAATCAGTCTCCTAATCTCAGATACTAGGGTTTTTCAAGCATAGTTTGACTGGTAGGGGGCAAGGGAGTGGTGAGTTCTGACTGATTGGGCCAGAGATTATATCACAGGAATTCCTCTTGCACTGAGTCAGTTCTTGGATGGGGGTCACAGGACCAGTTGGCAGGCCCAGGTGGAGCCATCAGTGGTCAGAAATGCAAAAACCTGAAAAGATACCTCAAAAGGCCAGTCTTAGGTTCTACAATAGTGATGTTATCTGCAGGAGTAATTGGGGAAGTTGCAAATCTTGTGGCTAATTTGTTATTCTTACAAAGGCAATCTGGTCCCCAGGCAAGAAGGGAATTTGTTTTGCAAAAGGGCTGTTATCATCAAAGTTAAACTATAAACTACATTCCTCTCAAAGTTAGTTGGGCCTGTGCCCAGGAATGAACAAGGGCAGCTTGAAGGTTAGAAGCAAGATGAAATTGGTTAGATCAGACCTATGAACTACCATAACTTTCTCACTGTTATAATTTTCACAAAAGTGGTTTCAGTCTAGATCTTGAAGGTCCCCTCCAGCTTATCATTCTACTTGGATATATCTGTAGGAAACTGTGATAGCTATAGTTTTTGCCTTCCTAACATGCTTCTTCCATAGCTCCTTCCAGTCATAACCACCTTCTGTTGGAAAACATGTTCTATGTAGTTCTGTGGGGTTGATGCCTCCCTCGTCTTACATTGAGCATTATTCCAGTTTTATTATACTAAATACAATATTTACCATAAAGAACAATCAAGCAATAGTTACAGCTGTAACCAATAAACGCTAAAAATCTTAAGAGTTCACAGGCTGAAGGACCCAATAAAACGTCCTAAAATCAGTTTTTTGTTTGATTTTTTTTCTGAAATGGGCAAGAAACATACAAAGATATATTCAGTGATCAAATCCCTAAGAATCTATAAAGCTCTATTTATGACAATTGCCTGCTCCACAAAACCCCTAAACTTTTTTCTGTTAAAGAACATTTACAGAGTGGACATTCAAACCCAGAAAATCTGAATCCAGAACCTCCACTCTGAACTACAAGCCCATATCATCCCAGAATAGAGGGATATGTTATTTATTTATTTGTCTTAGGATTAATAGAGGGCAAATAACTCTTTCAGAATCATTACTGGTGATACAAAAAATTTAGCTATGCTCCTGAATTTAAAATACTGTATTACATTTTAAATTACTGTATTTAAAAACAAAATGTTACCATCTGGATATTCCTTTAACTTATACAAGTAGGGAAAACTCATATTTAAGTTATTTGTCCTCAGGCCACTTTTGTCGTAATGGTCTAATCTATCTGGGCCAGGCGCAGTGGCTCATGCCTGTAATCCCAGCACTTTGGGAGGCCAAGGTTGGGTGGATCACCTGAGGTTGGGAGTTCGAAACCAGCCTGACCAACATGGAGAAACCCCATCTCTACTAAAAATATAAAATTAGCCAGGCATGGTGGCGCATGTCTGTAATCCCAGCTACTCAGGAGACCAAGGGAGGAGAATCACTCGAACCGAGGGCATGGAGGTTGCAGTGAGCCAAGATGGCACCATTGCACTCCAGCCTGGGCAACAAGAGCCAAACTCTGTCTCCAAAAAAAAAAGTTCTCATCTATCTGCCATAAATGTACCCTCCAAGTCCAAATAACCTATGACTCAGTTTCTCTCACTCCCTCTGACCAGTTGGGTAAACACTTGAGACCAGGAAAGGAACTATACGAGATGCTGTATTTAGCTTCAGAACTACAAATTTCTTGTGGTTATGTGAAGTGTTAACATTTGTGGAAGCTGAGTGAAGGATATAATGGAATTCTTTGGATTATTTTTGTAACTTTTGCTAAGTCTGAAATTATTTCAAAATGAAAAAATATTTAATTTAACATCATGTGGTCATTCTAATAAAAACACTTTGGTACAACTGTTTAGGGGGAAACAGCAAAAAAAAAAAAAAAAAAAAAAAAAAAGATGATTTTAAAAAGGCCAGAGCTATATTTTTAATATAAAATTGAAAGTTATGTGAAAGGCACAGAAAACTGTGTGTAACCAGACTTGTTTTTATTGACTGTTCACATCAGAGAAGACTTGAGGGAACAGTTACTTCAGAATTAATCTGTAATAGATCGCTCTGTAGACGTTTTCTACATTTGTTTCCCCTTCAGTTTCATTGTCATCTAATCCCTTCACTGTGTATACTAAAACTTTAGATAAAGAAAGGAAACATTAGAGAAATACTGGATAGACACCCATGATGAAGTTGAGGCAAAAATGTCCCAAGAAGACCAGCAGAAGGGGTGGAAGATAAAGAAGAAAAAAGAAAGTCAGTGTACTTGGTCCCAAAGTTGAGGGGAAAAAAAATGTTGCTGCCCTCTGTTCTCCCTCCTTCCTGGCCCCCAATTAACTTATCATTCCTAAAATGCTCTCATAACATTCTAGCCAAATTCTATGTGGCTAATAGTTTGGTTTCCTGCCAACTGCTAGGAAAATGTAGTCCCTCAGTGAAAACATCAACAAATCTCTTAATCTTGTAAAAAGATTAATCTTGTAAAAAGAGTATATAAAATTTTTCCAGTTTGAGACCTGTCCTCATAAAACACACCTTTTTTAACCTCTTCAGAGAAAGCAAACTCAGCTGGGGGTATAAATAAACAATGGTTTCAACCTTGAAACAGGGATATGGCATAAATTAAATAAACCTTAAAATTAATTTTAAAATTAAATTAAAAGTATGCTCTTTTCTAAATAAATCAAATCAGTACTTTGTTAATCTGTTTAAATTATTACTTTCCTTAGTGAGAAGAAACTAGACATTTCAAACCTGGTCATGGATCCTGTTCATAATTGTCATATCTCCACAAGCAGGAAGATGCTAATTAAACAAAGTCAAGAAGCACTTTGGAACCCACTCTTTACTTTTCAGCCTTTATCAGTTGAAGATGTCATATTTTGGAAATTTACATTTCCATTATACATAACGTTTAATACTAAGTTCATTTTTGCAGAATGGCCAGTAGATGACAAGCTTTGACATAATTTACAGATCACTGAAAGGACTTTCCCCCTCATTCCCCTCAGTGGTATCTTTTGGTATGATTGCGTCTCCATGATGAGGGAAGAGACTCATCTAAGCCAAGACGGGTGGCAGCATTTAATGTATCCATGGTCCCTGCCCAGAAAAGCCATGAACACGAAAATGTCACTCAGACCAGAGGCCTGAAAAGAGTTGGAAAACCTCTAATGACCTAAGGAATTGACCTAGGAAAATTAAAAGGCTCTTGTCTAGGCCAAAGTAAATACCAAATATACTTTATAGAAAGAGCAATGATCCAGAAATGAGATCTAGGTTCTGGCCTAGGCTCTGCCACCAGTTGGATAAGTTGTATTGAGAAAAATTTGCACTCATTTTTAAAGGGTGTATATATCTGCTTAAGGTCATTAGTGGAGCTTAGGATAACAATCATGAAGTTAGATAAATTTCAAGGTATATATCCAACATTAACATTCTGTGACAGTATAAGTCTATACAAACCTTTCAAGCACATTACTAAATAATACCAGACTCTTATTAGAGTAGGTTTGGACCTGAGGTTTGAAAGCCTAAACCAAAGAATTTTCACCAGGGTTGGGACTCAGAAAACAGTACCTCAAAATGAATGCCCCAGCAGCAGCCTCAGAAGCAAAAGCTTTTCTCTGACCTTTTCCTGCCCATCTGTCTCTCAGTCTTATTTGCCTCCAGGGCTAGCTATTGAAACTAAAATCTCTCTTCCCAAGGCAAGTTACAGAAATCAGAACCCCTTTTTTCCAAAGCTGGTCATAAACCTAAAAATACTACTCTAATTTTTCCTTTTCCTCTTTATATAAAAACTAGCCATTAACAATTATCTGACCTACCTTAGGAAGGATTGCATACTCAGAGAGATCAAGAAAAAGCGAGACACACAAACCTCAATGGGTTCCCCCATTCAGTCTTTTATCATTAGCTCATACTCTTCTCCTCCAATCATATTTCTTTTTTTTTTTTTTTTTTTTGAGACGGAGTCTCGCGCTGTCGCCCAGGCTGGAGTGCAGTGGCCGGATCTCAGCTCACTGCAAGCTCCGCCTCCCGGGTTCACGCCATTCTCCGGCCTCAGCCTCCCGAGTAGCTGGGACTACAGGCGCTGCCACCTCGCCCGGCTATTTTTTTTTTGTATTTCTTAGTAGAGACGGGGTTTCACCGTGTTAGCCAGGATGGTCTCGATCTCCTGACCTCGTGATCCGCCCATCTCGGCCTCCCAAAGTGCTGGGATTACAGGCTTGAGCCACCGCGCCCGGCCTCCAATCATATTTCGACTTGGCTGTCCATACCTTGTTGAACTTAAAAATGGGCAATTTTACCTTTACCTTTGGGTCCTCATTCTGAAGGCTGCCACATATACATGTTAAATAAATTTGTATGCCTTTTCTCCTATTAATCTGCCTCATGTCAGTGATTTTTCAGTGAACTTTTAGGAGGGCAATGACTTTAGCTCCCACAATTTTGGTGCTATGTGCAGGGTCACCAAAGCTGCTCTGCTCTTCTGAAAGCCACCGTAAAAAAAATCCAGAACTTGATCAGCTGGTAATAGGGTAAAAATCTCTTCCCAGTCAGGCTCTCGACCTCTCTCTCTGTGCAATCTGGTTGAACAGATGATATAAATCACTGTTTGTCTCTTGTGATATTTTAATTAATGGGAAAAAATCATTGTGACTAGTCTTGGGGTACCAGTGACTAGTCTCCGGTGTACTTTTTGATACTTTCTGGTTATAAATATTCATATTGTTTAACCCATGTCCTCCCAGAAATAGTCTTTTCCTTTGTCTTTTTCTTTCTGTATTGTTCTGTCCATAAAGAGGGGTACCAGATAAAGTTCCTTCTTCTCTAGTTTTATGTCCTTGAGAATTTGACTTGTGATCATGTGGGAGAATTCTCTTGATCTTACCATATGGGGCCATGATTTTTGGGTGACATCAGGTGACCAGTCTAAAAATGGCTGGGAACACAAGATTTTTTTGTTCCAAATGTGCCAAGCCCTCAGGAGGGTTTGTCATACAATGTCCCATCCATAAGGAACTTTTGTCTTCTCAACCCTTATTGCCTAGTTAATACTAAAAAAGTCCAATCCCAGGAGGGCCTACCGAGTGTCACAGATTAAGGGACCTCTGACTGGCAGCCCCCCCCCCCACAAATCTGTGGGTTATCAGAGGCAAACACCACCCTTAACTGTCTGTGAATAGAGTCTTTTGCTATCTCAGCCTATTCCTGAGAGTACATTTTCTCGAGAGAGAACTTTAAAATTATTCCTTCTATGCCTTAAAATGACATCCCAAACTTTACATAAGAGACTTTTAAATACAGTTGCTATCAAAATAGATTACACCATTAAAAATTCTAGTTGAATGGCCAAAAGACAAATCCTTTAAATTTGACTAAAATTTTTAATTAAAAAAAAAAATTTAGAGATCTCTCATTCTAAACAATTACCTTCTATTTATGACAAGATCAGTTTTTTTTAAAAGATACATAATAGTGTCATGACTAGGCTTAAAAATTCTCTTAACTAAATTAAAAAACAAAAACAAAAAGCTAACCTAAAACAAAGTTTAAAATCCTTTATGAAAAGTCCCCGAGGGAATAACAACAGAAGCCATGCTGCCTTGTCCTCTAATAGACAAAATTCCACACTTTTACTGCCATTGCCTAGGTTTCATTCCTGGTCAAAAAATCCTACTCATTTAATATTTGTGTGACTTTTAATGTTTTGGGGGTACCTATTTGTTATTAGTCATTTTCCCTTCTACAGATAGCTTTTGATTTCATGTCTTCCTCTTTCTGAGAAGACATCTAGACTTGTGGCCCCTTATGTATACATGGTCAGCTATAAAACTGAGACTCTAAAAACTATGGCCAAACAAAAATGTGGATTATATATGCTTCATTTATTATTGAGAAAACTTTTCCTTTTCCTTTTTTCTTTTCTTTTTTCTTTTTTTTTTTTTTTTTGAGACGGAATCTCATTCCATCGCCCAGGCTGGAGTGCAGTGGTGTGATCTCGGCTCTCTGCAACCTCCGCCTCCTGGGTTCAAGCGATTCTCCTGCCTCGGCCTCCCAGTAGCTGGGATTAGAGGGGCCCACCACCATGCCCAGCTAACTTTTTTGAATTTTTAGTAGAGACCGGGTTTCACCGTGTTGGCCAGGATGGTCTCAAACCCCTGACCTCAAATGATTCACCCACCTCGGCCTCCCAAAGTGCTGGGGTTACAGGCATAATCCCAGCCACCGCACCTGGCCAACTTTTCTTTCTTTAAGCCGTCTTTGAGATGGTTCTAGATCTTATGAGGACTGCTTTGTACCTTTTATAGATGCCTCATGCATCCTTGGTTAAGTCATAAGGTTAACCAAGTCTTAACTTTAAAAGGTACCTTTAGTTTAAACAACAAACAAACAATCTTCATGTTTGTTGATGTATAGACTACTCAAAAAGTTCACTAAAATTTCTGATATAAACTACAAACCAGAAAGATTATCAGATTGCCACTAACTGCTCTCACTTCATCTAAAGATGCTTCCAGCCCAACATCTAAAAATCTTCTCAACTGGCTGCCCTCTGGACTCAAAAACTGACTTTACGGTTTATTCTAACCATTAATCTTTATTTTTATTTTGTTTCCATGGAAATGCCTCTTATCCGATTGTCAAATAATATAGAAGCCTGACTTTGGTGAAAGTCCGTCTATAACATCACTGCCTAAAATGAGATACAAGTATTAATATTAACTGTTTAACTGAACTGGCCTATTATCAGGACTTAGAGACTTACTCAAATGGCTTAAAAGACAACCCACCAACCCAACTTCTGATTGAGAAACTTCTTGAGGAAGTTTCATACTGGGGAATGTTGGGGGTCAGATAACAATACCCAAAACTGAAGGCCTCAGAATCAGTCTCAGAAACAAAAATTTTTCTCTGACCTTTCCCTGCCCTCCTATCTCTCAATCACATTCTCTCCCAGGGCTAGCCATAGAAACTAAAATCGCTCTTCCCCAAGGCAAGTCATAGAAATCAGAACTCCTCCCTAAAGCTAGTTATAAAACCTAAAAAATATATCTCTAAGTTCCCCTCCACCTTTCTATATAAAAACTGGCTGTAAAACATTATCTGACCTATTGGGTCCTGCCCCACACCCAGAAGGAAGGAATGGATGCTCAGAGAGGCCAAGAAAAATCTAGACAGACAGGCCTTGATGGGTTTCCCCACTCAGTGTATTAGCATTATATCATACCCCTTTCCTCCAATCATATTTCTGTATGACCGTCCATATTTTGTTGAACCTAAACATAAAAATAGATAATTTCCCCTGTATCTTTGGGTCTTCATTCTGAAGGCTCCTGTGTATACACGTTAAATACATTTATATGCCTTTTCTCCTACTAACCAATTGCCTCATGTAACTGATTTTTTAGCAAGCCTTAAGAGGGCCAAGAGTTCCTCTTGACCCCTACACCAGGAACATGAGAACATGAGAGAAAAGGAAAAACATAGTTTTTAAAAAGATGCAGGGAATCTGAAAACAGTATCAATAAACATGGGTGACCTCACAGCTCTACCACGAAACAGCCCTACTTAACATGTTAGAAGTATTCTGCTTCTCCCTTAGAGCAAATAGGTCTTTCATTATAGTTTGTCTTAACTGTGTTGAGGAGTTTTTGTTTGTTTTGAGACAAGGTCTCATTCTGTCACCCAGGCTGAAGTGCAGTGACAAGTTCTCAGCTCACTGCAGCCTTGACCTCCTTACCTCCTGGGCTCAAGCAATCCTCCCACCTCAGCCTTCAGAGTAGCTAGCACTGCAGACGTGCACCAGCACACCTGGTTAATTTTTGTATTTTTTGTAGAGCCAGGGTTTTGGCAGGTTGCCCAGGCTGGCCTCAAATTCCTGGGCTCAAGCGATCCTCCTGCCTCAGCCTCCCAAAGTGCTGGGATTACAGGCATGAGCCACCATGCATGGCAGAGGAGTTTTCTTAAGGTTACAGGACCTTGAGCACTTCTGAAATTTCAAAACTATAAAACCAATGAGAAATGACCCACATTGGTTTTATTCTGTATCACCAGCCTAATTCTTCACCATTTTGGGTTATGTAGTCAGTTAGCAACAGCCTATTGACTATGAATTTGGTATAGAGCATTGTACTAGGGAATAAGAACGTACAAAACAACCAAAAAAGACAGACCCTGCCCTCAGAGAGCTCATAATTCCATTGGAAACACAGACATGCAATCAGTAATATGATTTGCAAATACATGTATGATTTTCAAATATATATTAACATATTCACAAATATGCATGTATGCATATATGTGTATGTATTCACAAAATGCTCACTCGAATAACTAAATGAAAAAGATAAGATTTTAAGTGTCGGTAAGGATTTATAGCAATTACAATTATCATAAAATAATGGTGGGAATGCAAATTTGTATAATCACTTTGGAAAACTGTCAGTATCTACTAAAACTGAATGAACATATATACACCCTATAGCCCAGGAATTCCTCTTCTAGGTATGTACTCGACAGTAATATACATATATGTTCTTCACAAGATATTTACAAGAATATTAATAGCATCATTATTCACAATAGTCAAAAGCTGGAAACAACGCAAATGGCCCTCTACAATAAAGTGAAAAAGTTATTGTGGTATATCCATTTAATGAAAAAGTATACAATTATGGAAATGATAAAACTACAAATACAGATAATAACATGAATAATTTCTCAAACAAGGCTGAGTTTGAGTAGAGTTAAGACAGTATTAGGAGAATGTTGACAGAAAGAAATGATAAACAAGACTGTACAGACCATATGATTCCATTTATATCAAGTATAAAACCAGGCAAAACTAATCTATGATATTAGAGGTCATGTGATCAATTACCCTCAAGGGAGTAGTGACTGGAAGGGAGCACAAGGGGAGTTTCTTGGGTGCCGGGAATGGTCTGTTTCTTAATCTGGGTACTGGTTACATGGGTATGTCCACTTTGTGAAAATTAATTGAGCTGTACACTTATAATATGTGCCCTCTTCCATATGCATGTTATACTTCAATAAAATTTACATGAAAATATACATCTTTATATACCCCCAAATACAGATACATTCAGGATAAATGAACAGCCCACCATAAATACCAAGGAATCCTATATGTAGGAATAAAAATACTATGTGTAGAAATACGTAGGAATCAGAATCAAATGGGGCATAACTAAGAAGATATCTCAGGGTAAGGTTGTAGTTAGGTTTTGAAGAAAGAGCTTACAAATTGGAGGGAGGAGTGGTGAGGAGTTTAGGGCCGTTAAAAAGATGTTTTCAAATGAGATAAATAACACATATAGAAGCGCTAGTCATGATATGGCTTGAGTTGTGACTTTTTTTTTATAACTTAGAGAAGTATAAACTACAAAACTAATATGGGCTTTTGACTTTCTGTTCTTCTTACTCTGGATTCCTGTTACAGTGCAGTATTGTGTCAGACCACGACCCCCTCCCCAAGAGCTGGTACCAAGTCTTACTCATCTTTATAGTACTACCATCTGAAACAAAAGCTATGAAACCTCAGATAAAAAATGCTTATAGTTTTTGTTAACTAATAATGAATAAGTAACTGGCAAATTAATCAAATAGGTATATGGAAACCGTCTCGTACTGGTTTTGTGTCTTGTGTATTGTTTAAGTTAAAATCATAGAGTTGGGAATGTCAGAAATTTTCTGAAGTCGACCACAGTTCCCAGCTGTGGCTTAGTAAGCAAGGAAAACCAAGGATTTCTCCTTCTGATCCAGCAGTCGGCACAATGCCAGGTGAGTCAGTGACCGGTAGAGCAGGTGGTGACACATTCTAATCATAGCCCGGTTCTAGGCAAGCAGCAGCTGCTAGGAGTTCCTGCTGGCCTCAGTAAGTTTTCCAGGCCCCGCCAGCCAAGAGCAGCCCTAGTTAAAAGCTGCCAGCAGTTTTCCCATCTGTCGGCCTCATGCTATGTGTGACACTTCACACATCTCACCCCAAAGTGCACTGGGACTCTTGCTCCCCATCTCTACTAAAAATACAAAAATTAGCTGGGCATGGTGGTGCACATCTGTAATCCCAGCTACTCGGGAGACTGAGACATGAAAATCTCTTGAACTCAGGAGGCGGAGGTTGCAAAGAGCTGATATGGAGCCACTGCATTCCAGCCTGGGCAACAGAGCAAGACCCCGTCTCAAGAAAAAAAAAAAACAATAGGCAGAAGTGGCTTAGCACACAGTACTACGGCCATCTTCCCCCAAGCTTTGACTACAGCAACCAATGTGAGGCTTAGCTCTGCAATGAGACCCAAATCACAGCCACTTCATGCTGATCATCAGTTCTTTGCTACCTCCACAGTAATTCTAGGGTTCATGCCAGCCCTGGGGTAGGGGTCCTTGGGGGAGGGAAAAAGGGTGCAGGCTACAGTGAGTCAGAATTCTAAGGGAAAACACTAAGTGAGGAAGCTGTGAGGGCCTTCTTAATAACTGGCTTCCTGAGCTGCAACTGGAAGTCAGAGCCCTCTGGTTATGGACATTGGATTTTTCATATCCCAGAGAATGGTTGTTATGGTTTTTTTCTCTCTGAGAGGCCAACGCAAACATTTTCAGGGACTCAGAAGGGTACATTGTGTCCTCCCTAATTCTCAGTGACTCCTGCTAATTTTCCTTGAGATGTAATGGAAAGAACCCTGGACACATTATCAGGCTGGGTTCAAACTCCATTTCAGCTGCACTTCTCCATTCTAGCTGTGCCACTCCCGGCAAATTAGTTAGTTCCTCTGCTGATAAAATAGTGTCATCACAAAGCTCAATGATAAATACTATCTTGGTCTCCACCATATGTCAGGCACTGCTCTAGCTGCTCATTCTGGATTTACCTCGACCCTGTTGGGTAGAAGCTAATATTACTACCCTTTATACTGAAGGAAACCAAAATATTTCACTCTAAAATATATTTCCTTGACATACTTCAATATGGCTATTCAGAATGGCTGGAAATACAAGAATAGCTAAAAAGCTTTCTTTTGTGGGGAATATACGAATCTGTAGAGAAAATCTGCATGGATGCAGCCAGGCTGTCTCTGAGGCCCTCCCTTGTTCAAAAGATGAAGTGAGAGTCTGACACCTTTCAAGGCCTGAAAGAAACATTCACTAGTTCTCTGAGGACTGCTACCAGTGAGGTTTCTTTTACATAACAAAACTCCCTTTGTTAGCTAAGCCTCCTCTTCTCCTCCTCCCATAACCTGTCTTGCCACTGTAACCTGATTTCCACCATAACTTATTTTGGCCATGCTCTGAGATCACATTCTTTCTGTAGCCTCAAGATGATATATAAGCTTCTGTACCCCATTAGAGGGTTGGAGTAATCATTCTGTGTTTTTCCCTCAATGCACACGAATAAATTTCTATGCCTTTTCTCTTAATAATCTGCCTTTTGTCAGCTGATTTTTCAGCAAACCCTCATGAGGCCAAGGGGCAGTTTTCTCCTGGCTCCTATGACACAGATGAAGAAATGAAGCACAGAGAGGGCATGCAACATTCCCAAGGTCACACAGCTATTAGCAGGTGTGAAGTTTGAACTCAGCCAAACTGGCTCCAGTCCTGACCTTTTAACCACCATCTCCCAGAAGGTCAAAGTGCCTGCGAAACATGGAGATGGAACTTAATACTTTACTTACTTTACTTTTTGAAAGGTAATGTGGTGCAATAAAAAGAACTTGGGTTTTAGAGTCAGACTAACTAAATCCTATTTAATTGCTGTGTGATCTTAGGCAAATTACATCATTTCTCTGAGTCTCAGTATCCTAAAAATGAAGTTGCAATCATAATCCATACATTAGAGGGCTGCTGGGATATGTGCATTTACCAGCACCAAACCTGGCACTTGATGGGTACTCAAGTAAACATTAATTTTAATCCTCTTCCTAGGCAGGCATATGTAGAACATTGAAATACTCTTCTATGAGTATCCTAACATGTTAAGCCTTTATTCCTTCTAATAACTTAAAGAAACAAACAGGACAAATAAAAGCCATCCACTTATAGTGATAGAGATAGGAGACAGCCAAGAGTCCCTGGTGAAACCCCACCTTCAAGCCTAAAACAGCCTGAAGGCTGAAAAACCGGACTGCTGGTCCCCGATGAAGCCTGCCCTGTCCCGACTGATTCCTTCTGAATAATACCCACCTGCTCACTGGGAAGATTGGGTGGAGTCTCAGGAAGTTCGTGCCATTTGCAGGGGGAAGGAGCCTGGCCGCTCCTGTTCCTGGGTGGTGACCTGGGATTCAATCTGTGAGGCGAGAAACCTGCTAGCAGGACTCTCGCTTTGCCGAGAGTTATTTTTCCTTCTTTCTTTTTGCCCAGTAAATTCCATTTTCCTCACCCTTCTATGTGTCTGCGAGCCTAATCTTTCCTGGTCATGTGACAAGAGCCTGGTGTTAGCTGAACTAAGGAGAAAGTTCTGCAACAATAGTATCTCAGGTTCTCTCTGAAACTTTCCCGGGACTTTTTTCTGATGGAAGGAAAATAAGAAACAGGAAAGATGTTTAAGGAAGCGCCCATCCCTGTAATAAATGATACCGAATAAGATAGAATGGGCAGCTGGAGTGATAGTCATCTTGTTAACGTAATCAACTAGTATTCTGCCAAATTCCTCTTTATTTTTTTTTTCAGGTCAGACGGGTAATGTGCCAACGTCTAACAAGGTTCAAGGGTGGCACATCTCACACATGCATGTGAACACCCAATCGTCCTGCTCATGAATTATAAAGGGATCTCCAAATTCCTCTTTAGTTAACTAAACCTACTGCAAAGTTGATTTAACCTCTGAGAAACTGAAATGCTGCCCTATGATACAGCATTTTAAAAAATTTTCTCTCAAATCTCAAATGCTTTGAGACAAATCCACTTCTTTCTTTCATCTTAGGGTAATAAAATCATTATTCAAACCCTGCAAAAGCATGAATCTCATTTCCTTGCCCCTACCTCTACTGAGATATTTTACCAATTAATATTTACTATACAGAGTGGGCCTGTTTCAACATTGCACTCCAGAAAGCCTTTTACTAAACTATTTTCTTGAGAGCACAGTATCTTGCCATAAAGACAATAACTCCCAAGATCTTTTTTCATAACCTCTGTTAGAATGTAAATCACAATAGCAAATATGCACTGACACAAGTACCCTGTAGGTTAAGTTGCTTACACCTGACTAGGAATTGCCACAAAACCCTGATCAAATTTGTCAGGTTTGACGTAGGATTCTAAGACTTAAATTAATAGGCAATATTTTCAATATCTCCCTGGAACTCCCAAAGCTATATCTGAGAGAATGATAAAAATCCATGAAATTAATTTCATCCTCAAAATCAAAGCAGCTGCATTAATAATTAACTTAATACATTTCAAAGCCATCTCAATTGTGCCTACAAATCTAGCACAGATTGAGATCAAACTTGGAACACAATTCAGTTTTCTAAACCATGAATTAATGTTGATGAAGAGTGAAACTGCTGACCCAAAAACACCTATTATATTAACCATCATTCACATGATCAGCAGCAGCATCCTGTCCTTTGCACAAGAAGTAGACACCTACCGACTCACTTTTTAGAAGGCTCTGTCCTTGAAATATTTTGTCTGTTAGAATGTTGAACTTGATCCAGACATCTTTACTCAATTTCAGTTCTGATCAACATTTTCAAGGACACTAGCCAGGGTTAAATGAGCCATCTGTGACCAAGAACTAAAACAAAGTTAACTGTTTTACCACGAAGTCAAGCACTTTACCTTGATCCAATAAGCATCTACAGAATTACGGTGAATCACACTGATATGGTTTAAATCTGAGTCCCCACCCCAATCTCATATTGAAATGTAATCCCCAATGCTGAAGGTGGGGCCTGGTGGGAGGTGATTGGATCATGAAGGCAGTTTCTCATGGTTTAATAACACCCCCCTTGGTGCTATCATAGCACTAATGAGTTCTCATGAGATCTGGTTGTTTAAAAGTGTGTGGCACCTTCCCCCTCTCTCTCTCTTGCTCCTACTCTGGCCATGTAAGATGTGCCTGCTTCCCCTTTGCCTCCTGCCATGATTGTAAGTTTCCTGAGGCCTCCTCAGAAGCAGAAGCTGCTATGCTTCCTGTACAACCTGCAGAATCATGAGCCAAATCATAAACCTCTTTTCTTCACAAATTACCCAGTCTCAGGTATTTCTTTATAGCAATGCAAGAATGGACTAATATAGAAAATTGGTACCAAGGAGTGGGGCATTGATATAAAGATACCTGAAAATGTGGAAGCAGCTTTGGAACTGGGTAATGAGCAGAACTTGGAAGAGTTTGGAGGCGCAGATGAAGACAGGAAGATGAGGGAAAATTTGGAACTTCCTAGAGACTTATTGAATAGCTGTGGTCAAAATGCTAATAATGATATGGACAGAGATGGCCAGGCTAATGAGGTCTCAGATGAAGATGAAGAACTTATTGGGAACTGGAGCAAAGGTCACTTTTGTTATTCTTTTTTTTTTTTTTTTTTTTTTTTTTTGAGACGGAGTCTCGCGCTGTGTCACCCAGGCTGGAGTGCAGTGGCGCGATCTCGGCTCACTGCAAGCTCCGCCTCCCAGGTTCAGGCCATTCTCCTGCCTCAGCCTCCGAGTAGCTGGGACTACAGGCGCCCGCCACCACGCCCGGCTAGTTTTTTGTATTTTTAGTAGAGACGGGGTTTCACCATGTTAGCCAGGATGGTCTCGATCTCCTGACCTCGTGATCCGCCCGCCTCGGCCTCCCAAAGTGCTGGGATTACAGGCTTGAGCCACCGCGCCCGGCCCACTTTTGTTATTCTTTAGCAAAGAACTTGGAGGCAGTGTGCCCCAGCCCTAGGGATCCGTGGAAATTTGAACTGAGAGTGATGATTTAGGGTATCTGGCAGAATAAATTTTTAAGCAGCAAAGTGTTCAGGAAGTAGTCTGGCTGCTTCTAACAGCCTATGCTCATACACATGAGCAAAGAAATGACCTGAAACTGGAACTTATATTTAAAAGGGAAGGAGAGCATAAAAGTTTGGAAAATGTGCAGCCTGGCCATGTGGTAGAAAAGAAAAAGCCCAGGGTCCCACTGTCCCAGGCAGCCTCTAGACACTGTTCCCTACATCCCAGCTGCTCCACCTCCACCCATGGCTCAAAGGGGCCCAGCTACAGCTCAGGGCACTGCTCCAGAGGGTGTAAGCCATAAACCTTGGAGGCTTCCAAGTAGTGTTAAGCCTGCAGGTGCATACAGTGCAAGAGTTGAGGGTTGGCAGCCGCTGCCTAAATTTCAGAGGATGTATGGAAAAGCCTGGATGTCGAGGCAGAGGCCTGCTGCAGGGGCAGAGCCCTCATGGAGAACCTCTACTAGGGCAATGCAAAGGGGAAATGTGAGGTTGGAGACCTCACACAGAGTCCCCACTGGGGCACTCCCTAGTGGGGCTGTGAGAAGAGGGCCATTGTCCTCCAGACCCAAGAATGGTATATCAACCAGCAGTTTTGCACCCTGCACCTGGAAAGGCTGCAGGCACTCAACGTCAGCCTGTGAGAGCAGTTGCAGAGGCTGAACCCTGAAAAGCCACAGAAGCAAAGCTGCCCAATACCTTGGGAGCCCACCCCTCACACCAGTGTGCCCTGGATGTGAGACATGGAGTCAAAGAAGATTATTTTGGAGCTTTAAGATTTAATGACTGCCCTGCTGAGTTTTAGACTTGCATGGGACTGGAGCCCTTTTCTTTTGGCCAATTTCTCCCTTTTGGAATGGAAGTATTTACCCAATGCCTATAATCCCATTGTATCTTGGAAATAACTAACTTGCTTTTGATTTTACAGGCTCATGGGTGGAAGGGACTTGCCTTGTCTCAGATGAGATTTTGGACTTTGGACTTTTCAGTTAATGATGAAATGAGGTAAGACTCTGGGGGACTGCTGGGAAGGCATGATTGTATTCTGCTCCTACTTCAGCCATGTAAGACGTGCCTGTTTCCCCTTTACCTTTTGCCGTGATTGTAAGTTTCCTGAGGCCTCTCCAGATGCAGAAGCCACTATGCCTCCTGTACAGCCTGCAGAACTGTGAGCCAATTAAACCTCCTTTCCTTATAAATTACCCAGTCTCAGGTATTTCTTTATAGCAGTGCAAGAACAGACTAATATACACAGGAAATCAGTTTCACAACTACTACAGAGCTCCTCAAGTATAACCTAAGGATGCGGAAGAAAACTGAATGAAAGATCCACTACTTCCTCATTATTATTTCAGAGCTGTGATTGGAACCATGTACTTAACTACAAGCTATTCAGAATCACAGGATAATAGATGGTCCCTGAATTTATTCAGGGATTTAAATTTATGGCGTAGTAGAATAAAAATTACACACTTCCCTTAAGAAATAAAATATTTGTCCATCCCAAGGAAAGAGGAGCATATTTTATTCAACCTTGATGAGACCAGATTTCAGTGCAGCTCAGTATGTCATGGTGGGTATATTCGTTTTTTAGGACTACCATGACAAATTATTACAAACTTGGTGGCTTAAAACAACAGAAATGTATTCTCTTACAGTTCTAAAGTCCAGAAGCCTAAAGCCAAGGGATCAGCAGGACCATGCTTCCTGTGAAGGTTCTAGAGATGAATTCTTCCTTACCACTTATTAGCTTCTAGTGTATCTTGCAATCCTTGGAAAAGCTTGGGATATAGCGCCATCACTCCAACCTCTGCCCCCATTGTATATGGTCTTCTTCCTTCTGTGTCTGTGTGTCCACTCCCCATATGAAGACACCAGTCATTGGATTTAGGGCCCACTCTAATCCAGTATGACCTCATCGTAACTAATCACATCTGCAAAGATTCTAGTTCCAAATAAGGTCACATTCTGAAATTCTGGGTGGATGTGATATTCTGGAGGGCATTATTCAACCCACTACAGTGGGCACTCTCAATTGGTTATGGTGCCAAAGAGTCACAGCTCTTAGCAGATTAATCTCCTATAAGGCTTCTTGGTTCCACATAAAAGTAGGAGACTGCAAACTGTTTCCCCTCCAGGTCTTCACACTTTAGTGTAATTTGGTAGTCTATAAGCAATGCCCAATTTAGAGCAGTATACTAAACATGTGCAATTTTGACCTTCTTTTATTTGCCAAAATATCTTAACTCTTGACAAAAGTTAAAATTGACATAGAAAGCAGAAAAAGCAGTGATTTAAACTAAAACTCTTTTAAAATGTTGACCAAACATTAATTCACACTAGCCAAAGAGGAAGGTAATTCTAATGTTCAGCCAAATTGTTAACAACTTTATAGCAGTGGTTTTCCAAGTATGATCTCTAGACAAACTGCATAGGCATCATCTGGGAACTCTTAGGAAATGCAGAATCTCAGCCCTCACCCCAAATCCGTAGACTCGGAAACTTCATTCTAACATTATTCTCCAGATGATTCATGAGCTCTGTTCTAAAACTCTGATGCCAAAAGTAAAAGTCTAACCCTCCCATATAATTCTATACTTTCTGGCAGGAATGGGTATTTGTTTTGCTGAGGGCTGATAGGGAATGTTAAACACATACACACTTGCACATACTGGTCCTTTGCCTTCCCACAGAGTGGCAGCAGCTTTCCAAATGAACAAGCTGTTTCCATGACACCAAATCCTTAATTTGAAGCAGATACACCAACCACCCAGGAGCGTGATAGCATGAAGCACCATTTCATATTTATTTTATTTAGGTTCTTGGTCTCAAACATCTCCTCCTTGAAAAAGAAATCTCTGTGAAAAAAACACTAATATTTAAAGCAACACTTTAATTGGCAAATGTGTCCCCTTTTTTTGTCCTGTAAATAGAGCACTCTGAATTATTCTGTTAAGTCCCTTTTCATGATTAATCAATCTGAGATAATAATATGAATGACTAGTAAATTAATTATACTACTATGAGTATACAGTCTGCCCATCTAGTGAATGTTTTCCTTTTCTCCATCACAGTTCTAGGCCATTTTATTCTTAATATATTCTTAAAATTCAATTTATTCTTTGCTGTGAACATGTATCTTTCTGTCACTCCTCTGAACAAATAATGGAAAAATTCTCCATTTTGCAGCATCTATACTGAACAATATCCTGACATGAGAGAGGCAAACTCAGGAATGTGACTAAAAGAAATTTTTTTGCATTAACAGCAGCATGGAAAGACGGTGAATCGAGTCTAGCATGTCCTGAACAATTCTTCTTTAAATGTTTATCTCCACAGCTTTTCTAAATTAATTTACCAACCGACAAATTTAAAGGGAAACAACGGTGTGTTGAATGCCAACCAGTTAAAAATGGTCAAGACTGTTCTGCAGGGAACAGATCAAACTCAAAAGTACAGAAAGGACCCATGTTCAAAGAGGGCAATTAAATAAGCACATACTTAATATGGCTCACAGTTACAAAACTGCAGGCTCAGGTGCAAATCAGCTTCACTGTCAGAAGGTTCAGGCAGGAGCTGTTAGAATTCTTCACAGCATTTTAGAGCCCAGGACACCTACCAGGCTTTCACCCACCTGCTCACACACCAGATAAAATTTGAGAAAAAGAGAGCGTTGCTTGAATGCATAATTCCCAAATGCTTAAGGCAAATAAAGGTCTGAATCTGAGGGATTCACCCATTCCTTGTTCCTATGCTTCTGAGGTTCAGCCATTCAGTCCCAGGATTGTAGGGTATGAATCATTGCTGTAAATCGCTTTGGATTTCTAAATATATAAGGACAATTTAAGAGAAAAAACAAGGTGACATTCCTTCCACAACCTTCAAGAGCTGGCTCTGTGACAAGAATCAGCACCAGGGGAACCCAGCCATGAAAAAGAAGAGGTAGCCCAGAAAAAAATCCCTTCTAGACAGAAGGATAACAGGAAATGGGATAAAGGAGCAGGGAGTGAAGCAAGGACTGACAAAACAGAGCTGAGCTTAGTGCTCAACCAGCTGCCTCTCTATCATGTAAATTTCTCAAGGAGTTACATGAGCTGCATTTGCTACACAGGTGTTGTAGCTGCCCTCTCATCCCACATCTCCATGAGGATGTGGCCCATGTCTATTTTGTTGATAGTTGTAGCTCCAGCATTGAGTACACTGATAGGCATTAGTAGGAGCACAATGTACATATTTAATGGAATTAACTGATTAATTAATGAAACAAAAATGTTCCCAGCAAAGTCTATCAAATACTATTTTTGTAGAATTGCCATTATAATTATCATTATAAAAATGATACCTGTATTTTTCTGGGGAGGTGTGGGAAAGAACATTTTTCCATAGACAAAATAAAATCACATATTGAAATGGAAGAAAAAATTTAAATCTCATTAAAGGAAACAATTGTGCTCTCCTAATAAAATATTATACATAATATAAATGCAAACATAAGCATGAAATAAGTCAGGATTTTTGGGTTTTAGTTTGGCTCAATAATTTATCCAGCATTGATAGCCTAGCTGAACAAAAAAACTAGGCCAGCTAAGCTAGTTACTGAGCTTTGATCAAAGTTCCTGCACAATATTTTTGCCTCTGTATTTCACAATAACATTCAACTTCCCCTGGTTCCTCAGATTCAAACATACTATGGAAGTTGATGGTGGTGATGAGTAAATTTCCCTGGATGGATGAACAAAACAGGTTTATGAACCAATTTGCAGCAGCAATTAACAAGCATATGAAGAAGATACTGACTAGAATATATGAAAGAGGCTGGGAAAGTATTTTTAGCACACCAACATGCAGTAGAAATGTAGGAGGGAGTGAATCTTGGCAGTGTAAAAGGTCTAATTGTGTTGCAGATGCTCTACTATGTGAGAAATCTTAATAGCTCTTACACCATCCCAAATCCCTGACCCAGCCCCAGGCTCATTCGGCATCCAGTAACAGAATAGATGGAGCTACACTCACAGCCCCCACAGCAAGCAGATGGAGAAGCAGCAGCAGGATTCTCTATGGGGGAGGTTGATGCCCAATTCTCCTTCCAGCCCTAAAATCCTATAGGAACCTGCATTGCCCAGGACACAAAAGTAGACCATAATAAAATGTTGTGGCTTTCCAATCCCTCTGTCACACCTTCCCAAAGTCAGGATGTTTCTAAAGGGTACTCCACATGGGCTCTGCACTTCTCTGCTACCCTCCTGATGCAGTCTCTGTGAGAGCTCAACCATGGATGTCATCAGAGCTCAGGTCTTAGGCCCTGATGCTCACCGCAGATCAGACAAAGAGGTTACCTCCTGTCTCTGTCTGCACAGGGATGACTGTTCATAACTGCTGTTCAGGCCACACCAGATGTAGCAGATAGCAGCCTGACCCTATCACCTCTGGCTCGCACCATTCCTGGACATGTCTACTGCCTCCTACTGCCAGCACCTGCAGCTTTCCACCTGAGGGCTTTCTCATATGAGGGCAGACAGGAAGTGCCAGGGAGTTAGTTACCCCAGGAGTAGTTCTCAGTCAGAAATGATGGAATTGGAGGATAAAATCCCTAGCTTCCTTGCCCTTTGGATGGAATAACTCTGAAGCATGTTTTATATTATCTCTCAGATGCCCCTAGTAAGACTGAGCTTCACCCACAGTGGTGATCTGCTCAATGGTTGGCATTTGTTACAAAATATACTTTCGTGTTTTATAACACAGGCCTCATTTCCAATCAAGGAAACACTGGAATTGCTTTTGTTCCCACACAGACAAGTACTAAAACATTACAATTTCCTATGAAACAGGAAGTGTGGCAGGCATGTCAGAGACTGCTCATTTAACCTCAGGCCTTACCATTGTAAGCTGGCTGACTGCCAGGTGCCAGCACCTGCAGCCCTCCACCTGAGGGCTTGCTCTGGCTACCAGAGCCCACTTTGCCACCTGCAACATGCTAGAAACAGCAGGGAGTTGATGCACTCAGGAACAGCCCTCAACCTATGACTGAGTGGGATAGCTCTGAAACACTTATTCCACGCTGGCTCTCAGTATTCCTAGTGGAATCATGCTCCAGTTACCCATGATGTTACTTTGCTTGATAACACTCCCTTCCCTTCCCCTTCTCCTTCTCCTTTCCCTTCCCCTTTCCCCTCCAGTCTCCTCTTGTCCCCTCCCTGTGTCCTCCCTTCCCTTCCTCTTTTCCCACCCCTCCCTCCCCTCCCTTCCCCAATTCACTTCCCCACTCTCCTGTCAGCGTTTCCTGGGATCAATTTCCAAATTAATTACAGTTGCCCCTTGCTATCTATGAGGGATTGGTTTCAGGACTTCCCCACAGATACCAAAATCCACAAATGCTCAAGTCCCTTATATAAAATTGTGTTGTTTTTCCATATAACCTATGCACATCCTCTTGTATACTTTAAATTATCTCTATATTACTTATGTATAATACCTAATACAATGCAAATGCTATGTAAATAGCTATACTCTCTTGTTTGGGGAATAAAGACAAGGGAAAAAAGTCTGTAAATGTTCAGTAGAGACACAATTATCCCTTTTTTCTGAATATTTTTGATCCACAGTTGGTCAAACCTACTGATGTGGAACCCATGGATATAGAGGGCTGACTGTACTTGTACTGGTGTCTTAGCCTCAGGGTCTGCTTCTAGGGAAAGATAGTAAGATAGGGAAGAGATGCAATTCCAAATGTCTGTGACTCTAAATGTCAAATAAGCCTCCAGAGAAAGACAGAAACCCTTAAATCCCTAAATTTTGTTCCCTACAAAGATTAGTGTGAAGGTAAAATGAAGCCCTTGGAGTTCCAAGGCCTCAGGATTGTATACCAAAAAGTTTATCTCTAAGAATATTTCTGAGCCCAATACTAAGTTACCAAAGATTCTCATCTACTCTGGCCCTTCAGCATTTCTTTTGTATCTATTCCACAGGGTATAATGAACTTCTTAAAGGAACCTGCCTGGTCAAAATTTTTAAAAATATTTGTTTTTATTTTTGTGGGTATGTAGTAGCTATATATATTTATGGGGTACATGAGATGTTTTGATACAGGAATATAATGTAAAATACGCAAATCATTGATGATTGAGTATCCATCCCCTAAAGCATTTATGCTTTGAGATACAAACAATCCAATTACACTCTTTAAGTAACCTAAAATGTACAATTAAGTTATTATTGACTATAGTCACCTGGTTGTGCTATCAAATAGTAGGTTTTATTCATTCTTTCTATTTTTTTGCACCTGTTAACCATCCCCATCTCCTCCCAGCCCCCCTACTACCTTTCTCAGGCTCTAATAACCATCCTTCTACTCTCTATTTCCATGAGTTTAATTGCTTTGATTTTTAGATCTCACAAAAAAGTGAGAACATGTGATGTTTGTCCTTCTATGCCTGGCTTATTTCACTTAACATCATGATCTCCAGTTCCATCTATGTTGTTGCAAATGACAGGATCTCATTTTAAATAGCTGAATAGTACTCCATCATGTATATGTACCACAAATTGTTTATCTATTCATCTGTTGGTAGATGCTCAGGTTGCTTCCAAATCTTGCCTATTGTGAACAGAGCTGCAACAAACATAAAAATGTAGATACTTCTTCAATATACTGATTTCCGTTCTTTTGGGTACATACCCCGCAGTGGGATACCTGGGTCATATGGTAGCTCCGTTTTTAGTTTTTTGAGGAATCTCCAAACTGTTCTCCATAGAGTTGTACTTATTTACATTCCCACCAAGAGTGTACAAGGGTTCCCTTTTCTCCTCATCCTCGCCAGCATTTCTTATTGCCTGTCTTTTAAATAAAAGTCATTTTAACTGAGGTGAGATGATATTTCCTTGTAGCTTTGATTTGCATTTCTCTGATGATCAGTGATGTTGAACACCTTTTCATATGCCTGTTTGCCATTTGTATGTCTTCTTTTGAGAAATGTCTATTCAAATCTTTTGCCCACGTTTTGATTGGATTATTAGATTTTTTCCTACAGAGTTGTTTGAGCTGCTTATATATTCTGGTTATTAATCCCTTTTCACATGGGTAGTTGCAAATATTTTGTCCCATTCTGTGGGTTGTCTCTTCACTTTGGGGATTGTATCCTTTGCTGTGCAGAAGCTTTTGAACTTGATACGATCGTTTTTGTCCATTTTAGCTTTGGTTGACCGTGCTTATGGGGTATTACTCAAGACATTTTTGCCCAGACCAATGTCCTGGAGATTTTCCTCAATGTTTTCTTGCAGGAGCTTCATAGTTTGAGGTCTTGATTTAAGTCTTTTTTTTTTTTGAGACGGAGTCTCGCTCTGTAGCCCAGGCTGGAGTGCAGTGGCCGGATCTCAGCTCACTGCAAGCTCCGCCTCCCGGGTTCACGCCATTCTCCGGCCTCAGCCTCCCGAGTAGCTGGGACTACAGGCGCCTGCCATCTCGCCCGGCTATTTTTTGTATTTCTTAGTAGAGACGGGGTTTCACTGTGTTCGCCAGGATGGTCTCGATCTCCTGACCTCGTGATCCGCCCATCTCGGCCTCCCAAAGTGCTGGGATTACAGGCTTGAGCCACCGCGCCCGGCCTGATTTAAGTCTTTAATCCATTTTTATTTGATTTTTGTATATGGTGAGAGAGAGAGGAGTCTAGTGTCATTCTTCTGCATATGCATACCCAGTTTTCCCAGCACCATTTATTGAAGAGACTGTCTTTTCCTCCGTGTATGCTCTTGGCACGTTTGTTGAAAATGAGTTCACTGTAGGTGCGTGGATTTGTTTCTGTGTTCTCTGTCCTGTTCCATTGATCCATGTGTCTGTTTTTATACCAGCACTATGCTGTTTTGGTTACTGTAGCTGTAGCATAATTTGAAGTCAGGTAATGTGATTCCTTCAGTTTTGTTCTTTTTGCATAGAATAGCTTTGGCTATTCTGGGTCTTTTGTGGTTCCATATAAATTTTAGGATTGTTTCTATTTCTGTGAAGAATGTCATGGTTACTTTGATAGGGATTGCACTGAATTGTAGATTGCTTTAGATACTACGGACATTTTAACAATATTGATTCTTCCAACCCATGAATATGAAATATTTTCCCATTTTTGGTGTCCTCTTCAATTACTTTCATCAATGTTTTCTAGTTTTCATTATAGAGATCTTTTACTTTTTTGGTTAATTTCTAGCTATTTAATTTTATGGGTGGCTATTGTAAATGAGATTACTTTTTAATTTTTTTCACATTGTTCATGTTGGCGTATAGAAATTCTACTGAATTTGAATGTCGATTTTGTATCCTGCAATGTTACTGAAATTGTTTATCAGTTTTAATAGTTTTCTTGTGTAGTCTTTAGGTTTTTCCAAATATGAAATCATACCATCTACAAAAAAAGGATAATTGGACTTCTTTCCAATTTAGATGCTTTTTATATGTTTCTCTTGTCTGATTGCTCTAGCTAGTACTTCTAGTACTATTTTGAATAACAGTAGTGACAGTGCACATCACTGAAGTGTTCCAGATCTTAGAGAAAAGACTTTCTTTTTTTTTTTTTTTTTTTTTTTTTTTGAGACGGAGTCTTGCTCTGTCACCCAGGCTGGAGTGCAGTGGCCGGATCTCAGCTCACTGCAAGCTCCTCCTCTCGGGTTCACGCCATTCTCCTGCCTCAGCCTCCCGAGTAGCTGGGACTACAGGCACTCGCCACTTCGCCCGGCTAGTTTTTTGTATTTTTTAGTAGAGACGGGGTTTCACCGTATTAGCCAGGATGGTCTCGATCTCCTGACCTCATGATCCGCCCGTCTCGGCCTCCCAAAGTGCTGGGATTACAGGCTTGAGCCACCGCGCCCGGCCCGAGAAAAGACTTTCATGTTTTCACCATTCAGGATGATACAAGCTGTGGGTCTGTCATACACTGTTTTTATTATGTTAATGCATGTTTCTTCCATCCTTGGTATTTTGAGGGTTTTTATCATGAAGGGATGCCGAATTTTATCAAATTCTTTTTCAGCATCAATGAAAATGAGACTCTTGTTCTCTTCCCTTACTTCCTCTAAAACAAACGGAGTTTCTGTCTCTGTTCTGAGCCACTTACAGCTGGGGGTGAAGTAACACCAGCATCCCTGTGGTCACCACTGCTATGACTGCACTGGGTCTGACCTAAAGCCAGCACAGCACTGGGTTTCACCCAAAGCCTGCTGTAACCACTCCCTGGTTGCTGCCTATGTTCGCTCTCCCTCCCCCAGCACCCAGAGAAGCTCTCGACACCACGCTGCTGCTGCCACAGGGAAGTGGGGTAGGCATCAGTAATTCAGAACTATTTTTTCTATCTCTTCACCGTCTCTTTCAGTGATATGAAATTATAACCAGGTACTATGAATGCTCTGATTTTTTGTTTTTCTGAAGATGTTTTTTTCTGTGTAGTTGTTAAATTGGTGCCCTTGTTGGGGGGATGATCGGTGAAGCATTCTATTCCACCATCTTGGCCACCTCCCATCTGCCTAGCCGATCTTATAAAAGTCTTAAGTAGTGCCAGGCGTGGTGGCTCACACCTGTAATTCCAGCACTTTGGGAGGCTGAGGCAAGCGAATCACCTAAGGTCAGAAGTTCAAGACCAGTCTGACCAGCATGGAGAAACCCTGTCTCTACTAAAAATACAAAATTAGCCAGGTGTGGTGGCCCATGCCTATAATCCCAGCTACTCAGGAGGCTGAGGCAGGAGAATCGCTTGAACCTGGGAGGCGGAGGTTGCAGTGAGCCGAGATCGCGCCATTGCACTCCAGCCTGGGCAACAAGAGCAAAACTCCATCTCAAAATAAATAAATAAATAAAATAAAATAAAATAAAAAGTTTTAAGTAGTAACATATACTTAGAAAATATTAAAACACTATACCCATGTGTTCTTCACCTTTCAAAGTGCTCTTTAACAAAGTTGTCATCTTTTATTCTTATTACAAAAGTAATAGAGGCTCATTGTAGATAATTTGAAATAATGTGCAAAATTAGGATCATGCTATATAATAATACTTTAAAATAAATAAAATATTTGTTATTTTTAAATAAATACAGCTCTCAATTTGCCATAATCATTAGGGCTGGGGAATCACAAATAATATTAAAACAACAAATAATATACCAAAAAACCCATCCATCGTTTCGTTTTTTCTTTAAATCTCGTCCTTCTCCACTTTGATGAATCCATTTTACATGAACTGTTTTTTTTTTAACCTAAGTGGACTGATTAAAATGTAACAACCTTTTCCTTCTCTGCCCACCTTTCTAAGAACTGTTAATGAACAGTAAACTGGCCAATCAGCAGGGTCAAAGAGCAGAGAAAAGTAACAGAGGCGAAGTTGATGGAGATGATAACTAGCTTCTTTAGATAATCAAGGCTGATTGTGCATTCACTTTCCCATGAATGTCTAAAGCTGTGAAGGGCAATTACCAAATGCATTAAGAGAAAGGAGCTCTATCTTGCTTCTTTTGTCTACTCTGATCTGTTGAGCTGTTACAGACCTCTTTCTGGGAGTTCTTTGTAGTCAGTACATGGAAGAAAGAAGGCCCCCAACAGATGTGCTCCTGAATTTGTTGAAAGATTGGAAGATATCCCCTCTGAAATAACAGTTAACAAGAACTAGCAAATAAAATAAAATAAAAGAATAAAAGAGCTTGCATATAAAGAGTAGATGCCTCCCCAGTAGACAACTCATCTAAAAGAACTCTTAATGACACTGGTTACTGATAAAAGAGAATGATTTTTGAAACCCAGAGGCAGAGCAAGATGGCAGAATAGAAGGCTCCACCAATTGTCCTTCCCAAACCCCACCGCAAGGACATAACGTTAACAACTATCCACACATAAAAGCACATTCATAAGAACCAAAAATCAGATGAGCACTTACCTTATCTGGTTTTAACTTCATATCACTGAAAGAGACACTAAAGAGACAGAAAAAACAGTCTTGAATCAGCAACACCACTCCTCCTCCATCCCCACAACAGCAATGGCATGGTGTGGAGAGCATCTCTGGGCACTGGAGGTGGGAGAGCCCAGTAATTGTGAGGCACTGAACTCAGTGCTCTCCTGTTATAGCAGAAAGGAAAACTGGACCAAACTCTGCTGATGCCTACCCACAGAGGAGCATTTAAACCAGTCCTAGCCAGAGGGGAAAAGCCAATCCCAGTGGTCCAAACTTGAGTTTAGCAAACCTCGCCACCACAGGCTAAAGTTCTCTGGGGTTCTAAATAAACTCGAAAGGCAATCTAGGCCACAAGGACTGTAACCCCTAGGTGAGTCCTAGTGCTAAACTGGGCAAAGTGACAGTGGACTGGGGCATGTGACCTACTGAGACATCAACAAAGGTGGCTAAAGGAATGTTGACATCACCCGTCCCCTAACCCCAGGCTGCACAGCTCACAACTCCAAAAGAGACCCATTTCTTCTGCCTAAATAGAGGAGAGAGAAGAGTGGGGAGTATTTTATCTTGCATATTGGATACCAGCTCAGACACAGCAGATAGGGCACCAGTCAGAGTTCTGAGGTCCCCTCTCCAGGCCCTAGCTCCTGGACAAAAATATACACCATGGGCCAGAAGGGAATCTGCTACCTTGAAGGAAAGAACCCAGTCCTGGCACCATTCATCACCTACTAACTGAAGAGGCCTTGGGCCCTGAATAACCAGCAGTATACCCAGGTACTATGTTGAAGGCTTTGGATGAGAGTCTGAGACTTGCTGGCTTCAGGGGAGACTTAGCACATTCCCAGCTGTGGTGGCTATGGGGCAAGAATCATTTTGCTTGACAAAAGCAAAGGGAAAAGTAAAGTGGACTTTCTATTGCACCTAAGGTACCAGCTCAGCCACAGGAGAGTGGAGCATCAAGTGGGCTCTTGGGGATCCCAATTCTAGG
This sequence comes from Theropithecus gelada, assembly GCF_003255815.1. NCBI lineage: Eukaryota > Metazoa > Chordata > Mammalia > Primates > Cercopithecidae > Theropithecus > Theropithecus gelada. The sequence continues at coordinate 45,334,475 of NC_037689.1, forward strand.
ACTTGGCTCTTACACAGCATTTCTGGACCTGCCCTGGGCCAGAAGGGAGCCCAGTGCCCTGAAGGATGGGTCCCAGGCCAGGCAGCATTCACCACAAGCTGATTTAAGAGCCCTTGGGCCTTAAGGGAACATAGGCGATAGCCTGGCAGAACTCCCTGTGGGCCTGTGGTGGTGATGGCCACAGGGAGAGGCTCCTCTGCTTTTAGAGAGGAAAGGGAAGAGTGGAAAGGACTATGTCCACTGGTTTGGGTGCCGGATCAGTCACAGCACAATAGAATACCAGGTAAACGTCTAATATTTTTTAATCTAGTCCCTGGCTCCCGGACAGCCCCTCTGGAACTCCCTGTGGCCCGGAGAAACTCAATGGTCTAAAAGAAAGGATACAGACCTGGATGCCTTTGCCTTATGCTGACTGTAGAGCATTTCAGGGCCTTGAGCAAACATAGGCAGTAGCCAAGAAGTGGTTACATCAGGCTTTGGGTGAGACTTGAGTGTGCTGGCTTCAGGTCATACCCAGCAGTCATAGTGGAGGTGGCCACAGGGGTGCTTGTGTCACTCCATCATCAGCTTAGGTGACTCAGAACAGAAAGAGAGACTTTGTTTTAGACAACGTAAGGGAAAAGAACAAGAGTCTCTACCTAATAATCCAGAGAATTCTCCCAGATCTTATCCAAGACCATCAAGATAGTACCTTTGCAAGTCTATAAGAACCACAGCAATACATGGCTTGGGGTATCCCCTATAGTAGATATAGCTTATATCACAACACCTAAATCCTTACAAATATCTAGAAAGCTTTCCCAAGAAGGAAGGGTACAACAAGCCCAAATGCAAAGACTACAATGAATCCATAACTCTTCAACACCCAGACACAGATGAACATCTACAAGTATCAGGATGATCCAAGGAAACATTACCTCACTAAATGAACTAAATAGGCCATCAGGGACCAGTCCTGGAGAAACTGAAATATCTGACCTCTCAGTCAGAGAATTCAAAATAGCTGTGTTAAGGAAACTCAAAGAAATTAAAGATAACACAGAGAAGGAATTCAGAATTCTATCAGATAAATTTAACAAAGAGATTGAAATAATTTAAAAGAATCAAGTAGAAATTATGAAGCTGAAAATGCAACTGGCATACTAATGCATCACAGTTCTTTAATAACAGAATGGATCAAGCAGAAGGAAGAATTAGTGAGCTTGAAAACAGGCTATTTGAAAACACACAGTCAGAGGAAACAGATAAAAAAATAAAAAACAATGAAGCACACCTAAAGGATCTAGCAAATACTTTCAAAATGACAAATCTAAGTATTGTTGGCCTTAAAGAAAGCGTAGAGAAAGAGATAGTGGTAGAAAGTTTATTCAAAGGGATAATAACAGAGAACTTCCCAAACCTACAGAAATATATCAATATCTAAGTACAAGAAGGTTATAGAACACCATGCAGATTTAACCCAAAGAAGACTACCTCAAGGCGTTTAATAATAAAATTCCCAAAGGTCAAGGATAAATAAAGGATCCTAAAAGCAGCAAGAGACAAAAAACAAATAACACACAATGGAGCTCCAATATGCCTGGCAGCAGACTTTGAGTGGAAACCTTACAAGCCAAGAGAGAATGGCATGACATATTTAAAGTGCTGAAGAAAAAATACTTTTACCCTACAATCATATATCTGGTGAAAATATCCTTCAAATATGAAGGAGAAGTAAAGATTTTCCCAAACAAAAGCTGAAGGATTTCATCAACACCAGATCTGTCCTACAAGAAATGCTAAAGGGAATACTTCAATCAGAAAAGAAAGGACGTTAATGAGCAATAAATAATCACCGGAAGGTACAAAACTTACTGGTAATAGCAAGTACACAGAAAAATACATAATATTATAACACTATAATCATGATGTATAAACTACCCTTATACTAAGTAGAAAGATCAAAGGATGAACAAATCAAAAATCATAACTACAACAACTTTTCACAACATAGTCAGTACAATAAGATATAAATAGAAACATAAAAAGTGAAAAAAAGTGAGGGGACAAAGTAAAGGTGTACGGCTTTTAATAGTTTTCTTTTTGCTTGTTTGTTTATGCAAATAGTGTTACGTTGCTATCAGGTAAAAATAATGGGTTATAAGATAGTATTTGCAAGTTTCATGGTAACCTCAAAACAAAAAACATGCAATGGATACACAAAAAATAAAAAGCAAGAAACTAAAACATATCACCGGAGAAAATAATCTTCCCTAAAAGAAAACAGGAGGAAAAGAAAGAAGGAAGGGAAGACCACAAAACATTCAGAAAACAAATTATAAAATGGCATATGCAAGTCCTTACTTATCAATAATAACATTGAATGTAAATGGACTAAACTCTCCAATCAAAAGACACAGGCTGACTGAATGGATTAAAAAGGCAAGACCCACTGATCTGTTTCCTACAAGAAACACTATCTATAAAAACACACATAAACTGAAAATAAAGGTATGGAAAAAAACATTCCATGCCAATGGAAACCAAAAAAAGAGCAGCAGTCACTATACTTAGACCACACAAAATAGATTTCAAAACCAAAACTATAAGAAGACACAAAGAAGGGCACTACATAATAATAAAGAAGTCAATTCAGCAAAAGGATATAACAAGTTTAAATATATATGTGCCCAATATTAGTATACACAGATATATGAAGCAAACATTATTAGAGCTAAAAAGAGGGATACTCCAATACAATAATAGCTGGAGACTTCAACACCTCATTTCAGCATTGGACAGATTTTCCAGACAGAAAAACATCAGAGAAACATCAGATTTAATCTGCACTATAGAACAAATGGATCTAATAGCCATGTACGGAATATTTCATCCAACAACTTCAGAATGCATATTCTTTTCCTCAGCACACGGATCATTCTCAAAGATAGACCACATGTTAGGTCACCAAAAAAGTCTTAAAACATTCCAACCCAGCCATCCCATTACTGGGTATATACCCAAAGGATTATAAATCATGCTGCTATAAAGACACATGCACACGTATGTTTATTGCGGCACTATTCACAATAGCAAAGACTTGGAATCAACCCAAATGTCCATCAGTGACAGACTGGATTAAGAAAATGTGGCACCTATACACCATGGAATACTATGCAGCCATAAAAAAGGATGAGTTTGTGTCCTTTGTAGGGACATGGATGCAGCTGGAAACCATCATTCTTAGCAAACTATCACAAGAACAGAAAACCAAACACTCATAGGTGGGAACTGAACAATGAGATCACTTGGACTTGGGAAGGGGAACATCACACACCGGGGCCTATCATGGGGAGGGGGGAGGGGGGAGGGATTGCATTGGGAGTTATACCTGATGTAAATGACGAGATGATGGGTGCTGACGAGTTGATGGGTGCAGCACAGCAACATGGCACAAGTATACATATGTAACAAACCTGCACGTTATGCACATGTACCCTAGAACTTAAAGTATAATAATAATAAAAAATTTTTTAAAAAAATTCCAAAAAACTGAAATAATATCAAGCATCTTTACTGACCACAATGTAATAAAACTAGAAATTAATAACAAGTGGAATTTTGGAACTATAAAAATAATGGAAATTAAACAATATGCTTCTGCATGACCAGTGGGTCAATGAAAAGATTAAGAAAAAAAAAAAAAAAACCTAAAATGTCTTGAAACAAATAATGAAAACACAACATACCAAGATCTATGGGATACAGCAAAAGCAATACTAAGAGGGAAGTTTATAGCTACTAGTGCCAACATTTAAAAAGGAGAAAATTTTCCAGTAAATAATGTAGCTATGCATCTAAAAGAATGAGAAAAGCAAGAGCAAACAAAACCCAAAATGGTAGAAGAAATGATAAATGCCACAGCAGAAATAAGTGAAATTGAAATGAAAAAAAAAAAAATACAAAAGATCAATGAAACAAAAAGTTGGTTTTTCAAAGAGTTAAACAAAATTGACAAACTCTAGCCTGACTAAGAAAAAACGAGAAAATACCAAAATAAATGAAATCAGAGATTAAAATGAAGACAGTACAACCGATACTGCAGAAATTCAAATGAGCATTACTGGCTACTATGAGCAACTATATGCCAATAAACAGGGAAATTAGAGAAATCGACAAATTCCTAGATGCATGCAACCTACCAAGATTGAACCAGAAAGACATGCAAAACCTGAACAGACCAATAACAATTAATGAGATCAAAGCCATAGTAAAAAGTCTCTCAGTAAAGAACAGTCCAGGACACAATGGCTTCACTGCTGAATTCTATTAAATATTTAAAGAAGAACTAATACCAATCATACTCAAACTATTCTCAAAAAGAGAAGGGAGGAGTACTTCCAAATTCATTATACAAGGCCAGTATTACCCTGGTACCAAAACCAGACAAAGACACATCAAAAGAGAAAACTGCATGCCAATATCTTTGATGAATATTGATGTAAAAATTCTCAACAAAATACTCCCAAAACAATTTCAACAATACATTACAAAGATCATTCATTGTGACCAAGTTGGATTTATCCCTGGGAAGCAAGGATGGTTCAACATACGCAAATCAATCAATGTGATACATCATATTAAGAGAATGAAGGATGAAAACCATACGATCATTTCAATAGATGCTGAAAAAGGATTTGATGAAATTCAACATCCTTTCATGATAAAAAACCCTCAAAAAAACTGGTGATAGAAGAGAAACATACATCAACATAATAAAAGCCATATATAACCTACTCACAGCTAGTATCATACTGAATGGTGAAAAACTGAAAGCTTTTTCTCTGAGATCTGCAACATGACAAGGATGTTCACTTATATCACTGTTGTTCAGCATGGACAATAGAAAGAAATAGAGCACCCAAATTGAAAACAAAGAGGTCAATTATCCTTGTTTGCAAATATGATCTTATATTTGAAAATAACTAAAAACGCCATTAAAAAAAAACTATTAGAACTCATAAACAAATTCAGTAAAGTTGCAGAATACAAACTCAATACAAAAATCAGTAGCATCTCTATATGCCAACAGTAAACAATCTGAAAAAATATCAGAAAAGTAACCCCATTTACAATAACCACAAAAAATTATCTAGGAATTAATCAAAGAAGTGAAAGATCTCTATAATGAAAACTATAAAACACTGATGAAAGTAGGTGAAAAGACACCAAAAAATAGAAAGATATTCCATGTTCATGAATTGGAAGAATCAATATTGTCAAAAATGTTCATACTACCAAAAGCGATGTACAGATTTAATGTAATTTCTATCAAAATACCAATGACATTCTTCACAGAAATAGAAAAAGATAATCCTAAAATTTATATGGATCAACAAAAGACCAAAAATAGCCAAAGCTATTCTAAGCAAAAATAAATCTGGAGGAATCCCAATACCTGAGTTCAAATAATATTACAGAGCCATAGTAACCAAAACAGCATGATAATGGCATAAAAGCAGACATATAGACAATGTGAACAGAATAGATAACACAGAAATAAATCCATACACCTACAGTGAACTCATTTTCAACAAAGGTACCAAGAACATATACTGGGGCAAAGACAGTCTCTTCAATAAATGGTGCTGCGAAAACTGGATCTGCACATGCAGAAGAATGAAACTAGACTCCTCTCTCTCTCACCATATACAAAAATCAAATAAAAATGGATTAAAGACTTAAATCAAGACCTCAAACTATGAAGCTCCTGCAAGAAAACATTGGGGAAAATCTCCAGGACATTGGTGTGAGCAAAAATTTATTGAGTAACACCCCACAAGTCACAAAAGCTAAGTCAATCAAAGCTAAAATTGACAAATGAGAGCGCATCAAGTTCAAAAGCTGCACAACAAAGGATACAATCCACAAAGTGAAGAGACAACCCACAGAATGGGAGAAACTATTTGCAAACTACCTATATGACAAGGGATTAATAGCCAAAATATATGAGCAGCTCAAACAACTCTGTAGGAAAAAATCTAATAATCCAATCAAAACGTGGGCAAAAGATTTGAATAGACATTTCTCAAAAGAAGACATACAAATGGCAAACAGGCATATGAAAAGGTGTTCAACATCACTGATCATCAGAGAAATGCAAATCAAAACTACAAGGAGATATCATCTCACCTCAGTTAAAATAACTTCTATTTAAAAGACAGGCAATAAGAAATGCTGGCAAGGATGTGGAGAAAAGGGAACCCTTGTACACTCTTGGTGGAAATGTAAACAAGTAAAACCTCTTTGGAGAACAGTTTAGAGATTCCTCAAAAAAACTAAAAACGGAGCTACCATATGACCCAGGTATCCCACTGCTGGGTATGTACCCAAAAGAACGGAAATCAGTATATTGAAGAGGTATCTACATTTTTATGTTTGTTGCAGCTCTGTTCACAATAGGCAAGATTTGGAAGCAACCTGAGCAACTACCAACAGATGAATAGATAAACAATTAGTGGTACATATACACAATGGTACATATATACTATTCAGCCATAAAAAAAGAATGAGATCCTGTCATTTGCAACCACATGGATGTTACTGGAGATTATTATATCAAGTGAAATAAGCCAGGCACAGAAAAGAAACATTGCATGTTCTCACTTATTGGTGGGATCTGAACATCAAAACAATTGAACTCGTGGAGATAGAGGGTAGAAGGATGGTTAACAGAGGCTGGCAGGGGTAGGGGAAGAGTAAGGTGGAAGTGGGGATGGTGAGTGGGTACCAAGAAAATAGAAAGAATGAAAAAAAAAAACCCCCTAGTATTTGATAGCACAACGAGGTGACTATAGTCAATAATAACTTAATTGTCCATTTTAAAATAACTAAGAGTGTAATTGGATTGTTTGTAACACTAAGGATAAATGCTTGAGGGGCTGGATTCCCCATTCTCCATGATGTGATTATTACACACTGCATGCCCGTATCAAAACATCTCATGTACCCCGTAAATATATGTACCTATTATGTACCCACAAAAATTAAAAATAATTTTTAAAAGAATGATTTTCTAAACCCCATAACAGGACTTGGGTTATTCCCTGAAATGAAATCTAAAATATAACTACTGCAAGATAAACTATAGTCTTGGAAACCAACTTCTCTAAAAAAAGGAATAAAGACAGAAAATTTGTGAAAATTGAAAAGGAAGGAATGAGGAAGTCTGTGACAAAAACTAACATTCATTGATTACTATGTATACATTGGTCTAGGTGCTTTATATCAGTTACATCTCAAATTACTCAATGAAATGCATTTTACTCTTTCCACTTTATAGATGCAGAAACCGAGGCTCAGAGAGATTAGGTAATAGGCCAGGCACAGTGGCTCACGCCGAGTGGGAGGCCGAGATGGGCGGATCACCTGAGGTCAGGAGTTCAAGACCAGCCTGGCCAACACGGTGAAACCTCATCTCTACCAAAAATACAAAAAATTAGCCGGTGGTGGTGCCTGCCTGTAATCCCAGCTACACTGGAAGCTGAGGCAGGAGAATCGCTTGTACTCAGGAGGCGGAGGTTGCAGTGAGCCGAGATCGTGCCACTACATGCCAGCCCAGGCAACAGAGCGAGACTCCATCTCAAAAAAAGAAAAAAGAAATTAGGTAATAAACAGCTAGTAGGTGGAAGAGCTGGCATTCCAATCCATGATTGCCTTAATCCAGGGTGTGATGCAGTAATATGTTAACTTTCATCAGAAATACTTCTGGCAAGATAATGCCCTAATTATGTTAAACTGTTATGGTTACATACACCAAAATACTTTTGCAACCAGCTACAAAACCTAATAAGGGTATAACTTAAGTCCATTTAATTCCTATTTCTTACCAAGCAAACATGTAATGTTGCCTCCTGAATGGGCATTCTCTGTATAAATTACTGTGGGTAGTTATCCTTCCAGTGAGAGTTCTCAATGTACATTGAAAAACTGTTAATTTGTGACTTTGATTAGTAAAGAAGTCATTGAGTTTGCTCCCCAGCAAATATTTACTCCATCCTGTCTACCCTGCCTTTATCCTTTCTAAAGAAACCTCTAAAACCCTCGTCCACATGACCATGTGCTTCACTAAATTAAACAGGCATCCCATTCCTCTAGCCAGGGAGTGTTTCAGGAATGGGAATGTCACATAATTCTGACCAAAGAAATAAAAGGGGAAGTATACTAGGGAACTTCTGGGAATATTTCTTTTTTTTTCTTTTTTTTTTTTGAGATGGAGTCTCACTCTGTTGCCCAGGCTGGAATATAGTGGCGCAAACTCGGCTCACTGCAAGCAACCTCCGCCTCCCAGCTTCAAGCGATTCTCCTGCCTCAGCCTCCTGAGTAGCTGGGATTACAGGCGCCCACCACCACGCCCAGTGAATTTTTGTATTTTTAATAGAGATGGGGTTTCACTATGTTGGCTAGGCTGGTCTTGAACTCCTGACCTCAAGTGATCCGCCCACCTCGACCTCCCAAAGTGCTGGGATTACAGGCGTGAGCCACCGCGCCCAGCCTTGGGAATATTTATTTATCCTGAATGAAAAGCACACTAACTAGGGTTCCTTGAATGAACATCTAATTTCAGAGAATATACAAGGTAAGCAGAGAATAGACATCTTGTTTTGTCAGAAAGCAAAGGACCTTCCAAAGATGAATGGAGTCACATCAGAATGACACAATAGCCATCAGGAAGGGTCTCCCCTTGACCAAAATTGGGACAACTTGAGTATCAAAAGAATAAGAACTATAATCGGCTGAAACACTTTGAATATTTTTTTAAAACATGAGTTCAAAATAATATTTTTAAAAGAAAGTAAAAACAAAGAAGCAAATTTAATTGTCACCATTACAACAACACCTTACTCTGAAAATTGGTAAAATTTAAGAGGTAACAATTTATCTTGCCTTTCTAGTCGAAATGGTACTTGAGAGTAACCTAATAAATAGCCCTAGCTGATTGCTCCTTTGTCTGTAAGAATTTCAGCTAATAAATATGGTTTTGTAAATTCTAATGAAATAATCGATTCAGGCAACTATCTTCAGTGGAAGCTAAAGCCATAAAGTGTCTCTTCTGGGTCTTTGTTTTCAGAAAATAAATAAATAAAGCCATTATGTGAAAAGAGAAACTGGATAGTTTCATCCAGAGCCAAGGTATCAACTCCAAAATTATTTAGTAGTTGCAAGAGAAAGAAATGTTATAAAATGTTATTTTATAATAAAAGGATTGAGCTGAAATCCCCTTATTTTAATATCACTATGTGATTGATTTTAACATCACTAAAAATGAGGAAATCAGACATTATATGACTCAATGTAATGCAATAAATATACAGCCTCATCTCTGAAGTATTTCTTCCAAAAAATATTAATCTGAATCTATACAACCCTTTAGATCTAATACCAGTTTACAGGAAATGTGGAGGACAGAGAAATACATCAAGAAAATTCAGACAAAGCCTGAATTTGAGTCATTCTATAGGATAACAGGACTGGGCCCTTCAATACTTCAATTTTATGAGAAAAAAAAGAAGACAATGTTCTAGAGTCAAGAGATTCTAGAAGAGATTTAGGAGATAAAAAGAGATCTAAAGGAGATATAGGAGATATAACAACAATATGCACTGTATAATCCTTGATTAGATTTTATGTGTCAAAAAAAACCCCAAAAAGTTAAAAGGCAAGCTAGCATAAAAATATTGACAAAGTATTAATATCATTTATTTATATAGCTCTGTTAAAATCAATTTTTAAAACTTCAGTCAAAAATTGGCAAAGGATATAATAGATCATAGAAAAACAAATTAAAACAATTAATGTAAAAAAGACATTTTTATGCTGGGCACAGTGGCTCAGGTGGCTGAGGCAGGGGAATCACTTGAATACGGAAGGCAGAGGATGCAGTGAGCCGAGATCATGCCACTGCACTCCAGCCTGGACGACAGAGCGAGACTCAGTCTCAAAAAAAAAAAAAGACATTTTTGGGAAAATGTTTAAATTTTGGAAAAATGTAAAATTTGAACACAGACTGGAATATTAGCTTCTATTATTATAAATATATTTTATATATTATAAATAATTATAATATATAAATTATTATATATTATAAATAATTATTAAGTTTTAGGTCTGATAGTAACATTGTGATTAGTTAAGGAACTATCCTTGTTTTGTAAAGGTGCATTCTAAAGATATTTCATAATATCAGTAATTACTTTAAAATTATTTACCAAAAAATCAAGAAAATATATTAAAATGTTAGCAATGATTACATCTACATTACATCTGCATATCCATGGGTAATTTTTATATTGTTCTCTCTATTTTTCTGAGTAATTGAAATTTCTATTTAAAAAGTGTATCTTCTACTTCTACCAGATATTATTGTATCTGCATATGATCCTGGAAATTGAGGTAGTCATCTTCATATCATCAGAAGAGCAAGTTTGCAGAGGAAAGCCAGCATGTAAAGATTGAAGAGCAGGAAGATGGAAAATCTGAACCCCTGATGACATTGTTGAGAAAACCCTGGGCATCAACCTCTGGGCATCTTAAAATGTAAGATAATACATTTTCTTCTTATTTCTGCCATTTTGAATTGTATTCTGTTACTAGTATCCTAATACAGTAATTGAAAATCATTTTCCAAGTGCCCTATTCCCACTTCAAATGCTCTTTCCACAGATACTCACTTGGCTTGCTCCGTCACTTCCTTCAAGTTCCTGTTCAGGTGCCACTCTGTGAGGACACTAGCTTGACCACCCTGTATAAAATGGCAGTCTCCCTTTACTTAGGGTAAACTGATAAACCTAAGCTCCTCAGCAAGTTGAAGACTAGTCCCGGGATCTATGTTTACCCTGCCAATGTGTGAAAACCTTAAAATATCCAGGAAAAAATTATCATACCATTTAATGTACCCATTTCTTTTAACCTTTATGCTATTTTATCATGTATTATGGGTATTTATAGACACACTTTATCTCTCCCACTAAATTCGTGCTGAAGCCAGTTTGTACCAGCTCTTGAGAAGCAAATGTGCATCTCTTTTCAACTCTGCATTCAATGATGTCATGTTGGTAGCTTGAAATGAGACATGGTGGGCATATTTACACCATAGAAATAAGCAAATGCTACAATCCAGGTACTTTTCTTCACCCTGAAAAGCTAGTTGTTAAACATTTGGCCAGAAATGCCATGATTTCACGTCTTGTTCACTTTTATATTCCACAGATGACATAGCATGGTCCCTTCCATTCAATTCAACAAATATCTAAGGATCGACCATGTGCCAGGTAAATGGTCCTAGCTCTGGGAGTCCAACAGTGAAAAAACTGACAAAGTCCCTTCCCCCTAGTGCTTACATTCTAGGGTGGGAGACGGGTAATACCAAAGAAGCACATAAATATATATAATGTCAAATGCCGAAAAAGAAAAACAAAAGCAGGATAAGAGAATAGAGGGAAATTAAGGTTGGGCAAAGGGAGACTGCTGTTTTATACAGGGTGATCAAGCTAGGTTTTGCTGAGAAAGTGGCATTTGAGCACAGACTCGAAGGATGTGAGGGAGCAAATTATGCAGGTATCTGGGGAAAGAGCATTAGAAGAGAGAATAGCAAGTGCAAAGACCCTAAGGCAGTAGTGTTCTTGACATTTTGAGGAACTGCAAGGAGGTCAAACCACCTGGACCAGAATAAGAAAGGGAAAAAATAGTAGAAAATGACACCATAGAGGTAGCTAGACCAGACCATGTAGGCCTTGATAAGAACTTCAGGTTTCATTCTAAGTATGATGAAAAGCTCTTGAGAGTTTGGATTAGGAGAACGACAAATGTATTGTGTTTTACAGGGATCATTCTGGCTACTAGACTGTAGGGGATAAAGAGAAGCAGCAAGGAGACTAGTTAGGAGACAATCAAAGTAACCTAGTTGAGGTTCGGACAAGTAGGACTACCACATTCAGTTGTTAAACACAACACAGTCTAGGCACAGTGGCTCATGCCTGTAATCCCAGCACTTTGGGAGGCTGAGGTGGGCGGATTACAAGGTCAGAAGTTCAAGACCAGCCTGACCAACACGGTGAAAGCCCATCTCTACTCAAAATACAAAAATTAGCTGGGCATGGTGGCGCGTGCCTGTAATCTCAGCTACTCGGGAGGCTGAGACAGGAGAATCACTTGAACCCAGGAGGCAGAGGTTGCAGTGAGCTGAGATCGTGCCACTGCACTCCAGCCTGGGTGACAGAGTGAGACTCCATCTCAAAGCAAAACAAAACAAAAGAAAAAACACATAACACAATTGGGTCATATATAAGGAGTTGATATTCACAAAGTAGATCTTAGTAACTCTTATCAGAGTTATAGCCAGGTGTGGAGGTATGGAGATTTCTGTTCTCCTGGCTGAGTCCTAGAGCAATGGGGGATAGAGCCTCCTCTTACATAAACTCACCTAGACATGCAGCCTTACACCCACTCAGGAAAGGATACTCATAAGCACACAACAAACTAGAGGCCCCGCACTCCCCTCCCCTTCCCATATTTGATCCTTGGGCCATGTCCAGGATTGCCTAATCCATCCAAATAAATCAGCCAACACATTCCCTAGACGAACCATTTACAGTTGTTCAGACTGAGCAATAATATGCTAATATAAAACATTTTCACTTGAGAAAGGGCTCCTTTTCCTAAATGTCACAAAACTCTAAAGGATAGTATTTACCCTAGTAAATACTCTTACCTAGTAGACAAGGGTGGTACAATGAGGAGATGGTTAAGAAGTGGTAATCTTAGAAAGGAGAGTAGATTGAACTCATTAATGGGATTGACGTGGATGTGTTAATAGGAAAGGAATCAAGGATTTGGCCAAAGCAAGAGAATGAATATTGGTAGACTTTACCAATATGGGAAAGATTTGGTGAAGACTGGATTTGGACAAGTGAGTTAAAAGTTCTCTTTTAGACATTGTTTGAGAATCTTATTACATGACCAAGAGGCAATGTTGAATAGGCACTTGAATATAGGTATCTGAATTTCAGAGAGTAAGTTATGCCTAGAGTGCCTAGAGACATACTTCGGAAACCACTGAAGTACAATAAAGCCATGAGATTGAACAGAGTAGGTACTCAATGTATATTTGTGGAATGAATAAACGACTGTCCTAACAAAATTTGTGCATCTATGACCCTAAATACATTTTAAGTAACGATAATCAATAGTATTTACAGTTTTAGCAACTTCATCATTAATTCTATGGGGGGAGTCACAAATGAACAAAAATAGCTTGCCTACCTTTAAGGTGCCTATGACAAAATTAAAGAGGCATGAGAAATACCCACACCAATTTTACAAAATAAAAAATTAATAAAGGCATGCTGTAGGGAAAAGCTATAAACTGAACCATAATTGACCTTAAAGACTCTATTTTAAAATTTCGGGATTTCAAAAATTCTATATAGAAAAACTCTGCATGACCTTTCAGGATTTTTAAGTCCCTTTAGTTCAGTAGTTCTATATCTTAGCTGCATGTTAGAATCCCCCAGGGAACTTCTAAAGCTACTTAAGTCCCAACCCCAGAGATTCTGATTTAATTTGTCTTGGCTGTGGTCTGGGCATCACGATTGTAAAAACTCCCCAGGTGATTCTGATATGCAGCCAGGGTTGAAAACCACTGCTTTAATATAAAGTGCCTGTGGCCAAAGTACTGGTTATAATAACATGAATTCCTTGGTATGTATGTGAGGGAGTAACACAAATGTGTTTGGCCATGTGTATTAGTAAGGCTTTCATTAAATAGAAAAGAAAAAATATAAAAATTCAAACTATAAAGGGATAAACCAGTCATATATATAGTCAATAATTAAACATAAAAAGAAAGACTGAGAGAATTGTTTGATATCTCAAAAATACTGAGATTTAATTTATACAAGGTTGTATTATTTCGATAACTGGATAAAATATTGTAACAAACAATAAGAGAAACATAAAGAAATCAAAAAGTAATGGGTAGAAACCACGAATTCTGAGTGATGAGATAAAAGGTGGCCTGACCTGCCTTACAAGAGCTCCTGAAGGAAGCACTAAATCTGGAAAGGAAAAACTAGTACCAGCTACTGCAAAAACATACCAAATTGGAAAGACCATCGACACTATGAAGAAACTGCATCAACTAATAGGCAAAATAACCAGCTAGCATCATAATGACAGGATCAAATTCACACATAACAATATTAACCTTAAATGTAAATGGACTAAATGCCCCAATTAAAAGACAAAGACTGGCAAATTGGATAAAGAGTCAAGACCCATTGGTGTGCTATATTCAGGAAACCCATCTCACATGCAAAGATACACATAGGTTCAAAATAAAGGGATGGAGGAATATTTACCAAGCAAATGGAAAGCAAAAAAGTAGTAGGGGTTGCAATCCTAATCTCTGATAAAATAGATTTTAAACCAACAAAGGTCAAAAAAGAAAAAGAAGGGCATTACATAATGGTAAAAGGATTAACACAACAAGAAGAGCTACCTATCCTAAATATATATGCCCCCAATACAGGAGCACCCAGATTCATAAAGCAAGTCCTTAGAGACTTACAAAGAGACTTAGACTCCCACACAATAACAGTGGGAGACTTTAACAGCCCACTGTCAATATTAGACAGAAAATCAACAAGGATATTCAGGACTTGAACTCAGCTCTGGACCAAGCAGACCTAAAGACATCTACAGAACTCTCCACCCCAAATCAACAGAATATACATTCTTCTCAGCACCACATCACACTTATTCTAAAATTGACCACATAATTGGAAGTAAAACACTCCTCAGCAAATGCAAAAGAATGGAAATCATAACAGTCTCTCAGAACACAGTGCAATCAAATTAGAACTCAGGATTAAGAAACTCACTCAAAACCACACAGTTACATGGAAACTGAACAACCTGCTCCTGAATGACTACTGGGTAAAGAATGAAATTAAGGCAGAAATAAAGAAGTTATTTGAAACTAATGAGAACAAAGACAACATACCAGAATATCTGGGACGCAACTAAAGCAGTGTTTAGAGGGAAATTTATAGCACTAAATGCCCACAGGAGAAACTGGGAAAGATCTAAAATCAGCACCCTAACATCACAATTAAAAGAACTAGAGAAGCAAGAGCAAACAAATTCAAAAGCTAGCAGAAGGCAAGAAATAACTAAGAACTGAAGGAGATAGAGACATGAAAAATCCTTCAAAAAAATCAATGAATCCAGCAGCTGGTTTTTCGAAAAGATTAACAAAATAGATAGACAGCTAGCCAGACTAATAAAGAAGAAAAGACAGAAGAATCAAATATACACAATAGAAAATCATAAAGGGGATATCACCACTGATCCCACAGAAATACAAACTACCATCAGAGAATACTATAAACACCTCTACACAAATAAACTAGAAAATCTAGAAGAAATGGATAAATTCCTGGACACATACACACTCCCAAGATTAACCAGGAAGAAGTCAAATCCCTGAGTAGACCAATAACAAGTTCTGAAATTGAGGCAGTAATTAGTAGCCTACCAACCAAAAAAAAGCACAGGACCAAACGGATTCACAGCCAAATTCTACCAGAGGTACAAAGAGGAGCTGGTACCATTCCTTATGAAACTATTCCAAACAATAGAAAAAGAGAGACTCCTCCCTAACTCATGTTATGAGGCCAGCATCATGCTGATACCAAAACCTGGCAAAGACACAACAAAACAAGAGAATTTCAGGCCACCGTCCCTGATGAACATTGATGCGAAAATCTTCAATAAAATACTGGCAAACCGAATCCAGCAGCATATCAAAAAGCTTATCCACCACAATCAAGTTGGCTTCATCCTGGGATGCAAGGCTGGTTCAACATACGTAAATCAATAAACATAATCCATCACATAAACAGAACCAATGACAAAAACCACATGATTTTCTCAATAGATGCAGAAAAGGCCTCCAATAAAATTCAACACCCCTTCGTGCTAAAAACTCTCAATAAACTAGGTACTGATGGAACGTATCTCAAAATAATAAGAGCTATTAAGACAAACCCACAGCCAATATCATATTGAATGGGCAAAAGCTGGAAGCATTCTCCTTGAAAACTGGCACAAGACAGGGATGCCCTCTCTCACCACTCCTATTCAACACAAAATTGGAAGTTCTGGCCAGGGCAATCGGGCAAGAGAAAGAAATAAAGCGTATTGAAATAGGAAGAGAGTCAAATTGTCTCTGTTTGCAGATGACATGATTGCACATTTAGAAAACCCCATCGTCTCAGCCCAAAATCTCCTTCAGCTGATAAGCAACTTCAGCAAAGTCTCAGGATACAAAATCAATGTGCAAAAATCACAAACATACCTATACACCAATAATAGACAGAGAGCCAAATCACATCCCATTCACAATTGTTACAAAGAGAATAAAATACCTAGGAATACAACTTACAAGAGATGTGAAGGACCTCTTCAAGGAGAACTACGAACCACTGTTCAAGGAAATAAGAGAGGACACAAACAAATGGAAAAATATTCCATGCTCATGGATAGGAAGAATCAATATTGTGAAAATGGCCATACTGTCCAAAGTAATTTAGAGATTCAATGCTATCCCCATCAAGCTACCATTGACTTTCTTCACAGAATTAGAAAAAACTACTTTAAATTTCATATGGAACAAAAAAAGAGCCTGTATAGCCAAGACAGTCCTAAGCAAAAAGAACAAAGCTGAAGGCATCACGCTACCAGACTTCAAACTATACTATAAGGCTACAGTAACCAAACCAGCATGGTACTGGTACCAAAACAGATATATAGACCAATGGAACAGAACAGAGGCCTCAGAAATAACACCACACATCTACAACCATCTGATCTTTGACAAACCTGACAAAAACAAGCAATGGGGGAAAGATTTCCTATTTAATAAATGGTGCTGGGAAAACTGGCTAGCCATATGCAGAAAACTGAAACTGGATCCCTTTCTTACACCTTATACAAAAATTAATTCAAGATGACTTAAATGTAAAACCTAAAACCATAAAAACTCTAGAAGAAAACCCAGGCAATACCATTCAGGACATAGACATGGGCAAAGACTTCATGACTAAAACACGAAAAGTAATGGCAACAAAAGCCAAAATACACAAATGGGATCTAATTAAACTAAAGAGCTTCTGCACAGCAAAAGAAACTATCATCAGAGTGAACAGGCAACCTACAGAATGGGAGAAAACATTTGCAATCTATCCATCTGACAAAGGGCTAATATCTAGAATCCACAAGGAACTTAAACAAATTTACAAGAAAAAAAACAAACAACCCTATCAAAAAGTGGGCAAAGGATATGAACAGACACTTCTCAAAAGAAGATATTTATGCAGCCAACAAATACATGAAAAAAAGGTCATCATCACTGGTCAGGTCATTAGAGAAATGCAAATCAAAACCAAATGAGATACCATCTCATGCCAGTTAGAACGGCAATCATTAAAAAGTCAGGAAACAACAGATGCTGGAGAGGATGTAGAGGAATAGGAGCACTTTTACACTGTTGGTGGGAGCATAAATTAGTTCAACCATTGTGGAAGACAGTGTGGCAATTCCTCAAGGATCTAGAACCAGAAATACCATTTGACCCAGCAATCCCATTACTGGGTATATACCCAAAAGATTATAAATCATTCTACTATAAAGACATATGCACACATATGTTTATTGTGGCACTGTTCACAATAGCAAAGACTTGGAACCAACCCAAATGCCCATCAATGATAGACTGGATAAAGAAAATGTGGCACATATACACCATGGAATACTATGCAGCCATAAAAAAGAATGAATTCATATCCTTTGCAGGGACATGGATGAAGCTGGAAATCATTATTCTCAGCAAACTAACACCAGAACAGAAAACCAAACACTGCATGCTCTCACTCATGAGTGGGAGTTGAACAATGAAAACACATGGACACAGGGAGGGGAACATCACACATCAGGGCCTGTTGGGGGTGGGGGGCTAGGGAAGGGATAGCATTAGGAGAAACACCTAATGTAGATGACAGGTTGATGGGTGCAGCAAACCACCATGGCACATGTATACCTATGTAACAAACCTGCACGTTCTGCACCTGTATCCCAGAACTTTAAGTATAATAAAAAATAAATAAAATAGGCCGGGCGCGGTGGCTCAAGCCTGTAATCCCAGCACTTTGGGAGGCCGAGACGGGCGGATCACGAGGTCAGGAGATCGAGATCATCCTGGCGAACACGGTGAAACCCCGTCTCTACTAAAAAATACAAAAAAACTAGCCGGGCGAGGTGGCGGGCGCCTGTAGTCCCAGCTACTCCGGAGGCTGAGGCAGGAGAATGGCGGGAACCCGGGAGGCGGAGCTTGCAGTGAGCTGAGATCCGGCCACAGCACTCCAGCCTGGGTGACAGAGCAAGACTCTGTCTCAAAAAAAAAAAATAAATAAATAAATAAATAAATAAATAAATAAATAAAATAAAAAGGCACAGAGTGGCAAATTAGATAAAGATACAGAACCTAATGGTATCCTGTCTTCAAGAGACCCATTTCACATGCAATGACACCCATAAGCTTAAAGTAAAGGGATCGAGAAATATCTACAAAGCAAAAGAAAGCAAAAAACAAACAAACCAGGAATTGCTCTTCTAATTTCAGACAAAACAGATTTTAATCTAACAATAATAAAAAATCAAAGACAGGCATTACACAGTGGTAAAGAATTTGATTTGACAAGAAGGCTTAGCTATCCTAAATACATATGCACCCAACGTGGGAGCACCCAGATTCATAAAACAAGTTATTTAGAGATCCATGAAGAGATGTAGATAACCACACAATAATAGCGGGAGATTTCAACACCCCACTGATTGTATTAAACAGATCACTGAAGCAGAAAATGAACAAAGATATTTGGGACCCGAACTCAACACTTGACCAAATGGAGCTAACAGATATCTACAGAACTCTCCACCTCAAAGCAACAGAATATATGTTCTTTTCATCTGCACATGGAACATACTCAAATTTACCACAAAATTAGCCATAAAACAATTACCAACAAATTTTTAAAAAATGAAATAATACCAACCACACTCTTGGACCACAGGCAATAAAAATAAAAATCAATACTAAGAAAATCACTCAAAACCACACAATTACATGGAAATTAAACAACCTGCTCCTAAATGACATTTGGGTAAACAATGAAATTAAAGCGGAAATCCAGAAATTCTTAGATACTAATAAAAACAAAGATACAACATACCAGAATCTCTGAGACACAGCTGAAGCAGTGTTAAGAGGAAAGTTTATATCACTAAATGCTCATATTAAAAAGTTAGAAAGATTTCAAGTTAAGAACCTAACTACACACCTAGAGGAACTAGAAAAAAACAAAAGAAAACCAACCCCAAAGCTAGCAGAAGATAAGAAATAACCAAAATCAGAGCTGAACTGTATGAAATTGAGATGCAAAAAAAAAAAAAAAGAAAGATAAATAAAACCAGAAGTTGGTTCCTTGAAGGAATAAATAAGATCAACAGATCACTAGCTAGACTCATAAAGAAAAGATCTAAATAAACAAAATCAGAAATTACAGAGGAGACATTACCAACTGACTCCACAGAAATTAAAAAAAGAAAACCTCAGAGACTATTACAAATACCTCTATGCACACAAATCAGAAAACCTGCAAGAAATGCACAAATTCCCAGAAGCATGCAACCTCCCAGGATTGAACCAGGAAGAAATTGAAAGTCTGAATTGACCAATAAAAAGTTCAGAAATTGAATCAGTTAAATAAAAAGGGAGAGAGAGAAAAGAAAAACCTGCCCTCCAGGAAAAGCCGTGAACCAGACAGATTCACGGCCAAATTCTATAAGACATATAAAGAAGAGCTGGTACCATTCTTACTGGAACTATTGCACAAAATTGAAGAGAATGGACTCCTCCCTAATTCATTCTATGAGGCCGCCATCATCCTGATACCAAAACCTGGCAGACACACAACAAAGAAAGAATACTTCAGGCCAATATCTTTGATTAACATAGATGCAAAAATCCTCAACAAAATGGTTGCAAATTGAATCCAGCAGCACGTCAAAAAGCTAAGCCACCACAATTAAGTAGGCTTTATCCCTGGAATGCACAATTGGTTCAACATATGCAAATTGATAAAAGTGATTCATCACATAAACAGAACTAAAAACAAAAACCACATGATCATGATTTTCTACATCACAATAGATGGAGAAAAGGCTTTCAATAAAATTCAACATTTCTTCACGATAAAAACCCTCAACAAATTGGGCATTGATGGAATATACCTCAAACTCAGAGCCATCCATGACAAACCCACAGCCAACATTATACTAAATGGACAAAAGCTGGAAGCATTCCCCTTGAAAGCTGGAACAAGACAAGGACGTCCACTCTCACCAGTCCTATTCACCATAGTACTGGAAGTCCTAGCCAGAGCAATCGCGCAAGAGAAAGAAATAAAAGGCATCAAAAAGGAAGAGAGGAAGCCAAACTGTCTCTGTTTCCAGACAAAATAGGTCTATACCTATATAACCCCAGAGTTACTACCCAAAAGCTCCTGATCTCATAAACAACTTCAGTAAAGTTTCAGAATACAAAATCAGTGTACAAAAATCAGTAGCATTTCTATACACCAACAACATCCAAGCTGAGTGCCAAACCAATAATGCAATCCCATTCACAATAGACACATACAAAAAATAAAATGCCTAGGAATACAGCTCACCAGTGAGGTGAAAGAACTCTATGATGAGAATTACAAAACACTGCTGAAAAAATTCAGAGACAACACAAACAAAAGAAAAAAAAAAATTCCACGTTCTCGGATAAGAAGGATCAAAATCATTAAAATGGCCATACTGCCCAAAGCAATTTGTGAATTCAATGCTATTCCTACCAAACTACCAGACATTTTTCACAGAATTAGAAAAACCTATTCTAAAATTCATATGGAACCAAGAGAGAGCCTGAATAGCCAAGGCAATCCTAAGCAAAAAGAACAAAGCCAGAGGCATCACATTACCTGACTTCAAACTGTACAAGGCTACAGTAACGAAAACAGCATGGCTCTACTATAAAAACAGACACATAGACAAATAGAACAGAATAGAGAGCCCAGAACTAAAGCTGCACACCTACAACCATCTGATCTTTGACACAGTCAACAAAAACAAGCAATGGGGAAAGGACTCCCTATTCAATAAATGGTGCTAGGATAAGTGGCTAGCCATATGCAGAAGATTGAAACTGGACCCCTCTTTATACCATATTCAAAAACTAACTCAAGATGAATTAAATACTGACACGTAAAACGTAAAATTATTTTTTAAAAAACACTTGAAGAAGACCTAAGAAGTATCAGTGTTGACAGACTCTGGGAAAGATTTCATGACAAAGACACCAAAAGCAATTGTGACAAAAACAAAAATTGACAAATGCGACATAATTAAAGAGCTTCTGCACAGCAAAAGAAACTATCAATAAAGTAAACAGACAACCTACATAATGGGAGAAAATATTTGCAAACTATGCTTCTGACTAAGGTCTGACACCCAGACTATAAGAAATGTAAACAAATTAATGAGCAAAAAACAAGCAACCCCTTTAACAAGTGGTCAAAAACATAAACAGAAACTTTTTTTTTTTGAGATGGAGTTTCACTCTTGTTGCCCAGGCTGGAGTGCAATGGCGTGATCTCAGCTCATTGCAACCTCCACCTCCCGGGTTCAAGCAATTCTCCTGCCTCAGCCTCCCAAGTAGCTGGGATTACAGGCACCCGCGACCACTCCCGGCTAATTTTTTGTATTTTTAGTAGAGACAGGGTTTCAACATGTTGGCAAGGATGGTCTCAAACTCCTGACCTCAGGTGATCCACCTGCCTCGGCCTCCCAAAGTGCTGGGATTATAGGCATGAGCCACCGTGCCCAGCCTGAACACTTTTCAAAAGAAGACATGCACATGCTCAACAAGCATATGAAAAATATTCATGATCACTAATCATCAAAGAAATACAAACCAAAACCATAATGAGATACCATCTCATGCTAGTCAGAATGGCTGTTACAAAAAGTCAAAAGACAACTTGCTGGTGAGGCTGCAGAGAAAAGGGATTACTTATACACTGCTGTTGGGAATGTAAATTAGTTCAGCCACTGTAGTAAGAAGTTTGATGATTTCAAGGAACTTAAAACAGAACTGCCATTTGATCCAGCAATCCCATTACTGGGTATATACCCAAACGGATATAAATAGTTCTTTCATAAAGGCATATGCATGCATATGTTCATCGCAGCACTATTCACAATAACAAAGACATGGAATCAATCTAAATGCCCATCAATTATAGACTAGATAAAGAAAATGTGGTACATATACACCATGAAATATTATGCAGCCACAAAAAATGAAATCATGTCCTTCGCTGCAACATGGATGGATATGGAGGCCATTATCCTAAGCGAACTCACACAGGAACAGAATACCAAATATCTATTGTGTGTTCTCACTTATAAGTGGGAGCTAAACATCGAGTACACATAGACATCAGGAAAAGAACAATAGACTTGACAATGGAGGATGGGAGGAGGGTGAGTACCAAAAAACTACCTATCAGGTACTATGCTTATCACCTGGGTGATGAAATAATCTGTACACCAAACCCCCGTGACACACTATCTATATAACAAACCTGCACATGTACCCTGAACCTAAAAGCCTAAAAAAGAAATTATTGTCTGACCACAATAGAATTAATTTAGACATCAATTTTTAAAGCTACTAGAAAATCTGTAAACATTTGGAAAAGCCGTATCTTCTAATCACATCATGGGTCAAAAAAGAAATCACAAGAAAATTAGAAAATATTTTGAATTATATGATAATGAAAACATAACATATCAAAATATGTATGGTTTCTCTAAAGCAGTACTTAGAGAAAAACTTTCAGATTTAAAATGCTTATATTAGATAAAAGAGTTTCCACCTTAAGAACCTAGAATTTAAAAAGAGCAAACAAAAGCCAAATCAGTTGAAAACAGAAACTAATAAAAATGAAAGGGGGAAATCAATCAAGTAGAAAGCAGAAAAACAAACAGTAAAAGTTGGCTGTCTATGTGATTAATGAAATTGATAGCCGGGCGCGGTGGCTCAAGCCTGTAATCCCAGCACTTTGGGAGGCCGAGACGGGCGGATCACGAGGTCAGGAGATCAAGACCATCCTGGCTAACACGGTGAAACCCCATCTCTACTAAAAATACAAAAAACTAGCCGGGCGAGGTGGCGGGCGCTTGTAGTCCCAGCTACTCGGGAGGCTGAGGCAGGAGAATGGCGTAAACCCAGGAGGCGGAGCTTGCAGTGAGCTGAGATCTGGCCACTGCACTCCAGCCTGGGCGACAGAGCGAGACTCCGCCTCAAAAAAAAAAAAAAAAAAAAAAAAAAAAAAA